>NC_134574.1:103724468-103894468 GCF_050947875.1 Dermacentor variabilis
TTCACAATGATGTTTCTAAGCGTGCTTTCGTCGTGACAGGGGTCGATGTGCCTACGCCTTTGCACGTACTTTCGGGGGCGGCGATGTACGCCGAGACTTCGTAGGCTCCGCACTTAGTATGGATTTTATTTAGTATCGCATAGGCCTTCGCATTAGAGGCGTGCGGAGTGTAAAGGATTAAAAATATTCTGTACCTTGTTTGGGCACACAGTGTCTTCCTTCGCTTGCTGCTCTGGCAGGGCTGCCGCCATGGCTGCAGGGCTTCAGCGAGCAGCACTACGTCGGCTTTGGATACATCGAGGACTGCAGCCTGCTTGTTGCCTACCCTGGCATTGAAGTCGCCTATCAGTATAGTGTATATTGCTTTGACTTTACCCATTGCCGATTCCACGTCTTCATAGAATCTTTCACCTTCCTGGTCATCATGACTGGATGTAGGGGCGTGTACCTGTGCGACCTTCTATTTGTTATCAAGTTTCACAACAAGACCTGCAACCCTCTCGTTAATGCTATATAATTCCTGTATGTCACCAGCTACATCCCTATTATTCAGGAATCCGACTCCTAGTTCTCGTCTCTCCGCTAAGCCCCGATAGCACAAGACGTGCCCGCATTTTAGCACTGTATGTGCTTCTTTCGTCCTCCTAACTTCGCTGAGCCCTATTATATCCCCTTTACTGCCCGCTAATTCGTCCAATAGCACTGCTAGACTCGCCTCACTAGATAACGTTCTAGCGTTAAACGTTGCCAGGGTCAGATTCCAATGGCGGCCTGTCCGGAACCAGGGATTCTTAGCACCCCCTGCTGCGTCGCAGGTCTCACCGCCGCCGTGGTCAGTTGCTTCGCAGCTGCTGGGGACTGAGGGGCCGGGTTTTGATTGTTGTGTTCATATAGGAGGTTGTGGCCAAAAACTGCACCAGGGTGGCCAATCGTGCTCTGGTGAGAGAGTGCGCGTTACCGGTTCTGGTCACCGAGATCAGGCCACACTCCAGGCTTCGTTATGCAAGTTTATCAGCACGCGGATTTTTTTAATCCAGTGAATAATTGCGCGGCACCGGGATTCGAACCATGGTCCTCTTGCTCGCGAGGCGGATGTTCTACCTCTACGCCACCGCTGCACCCTCGGGATTTATCCAGTGGTAAACAACAAGGCCACACATTCCAGCTTCGCTTGTTACCAATCTCTACGGAGTGCTTGGGCTGATAATTTTTTAAGAAGTAAAGTAAGGCCTGCATGGCCTTAAAACTAGATTTAACGTCTGACCAAGGGCCTAAAATAACGTCCTCGGACAACGGCGGGCTGTCCACGCCCGTAAGGTCATTGCTCAAGTTTTGTCGCTCTTCCACGTACTGAGGGAAGCCACGCAGCACATGACCTATAGTCTCATTCGCATTGCACAGCTCACAGTCATTGAATTTTTGGTGGTAGCCTTAATTTCATGGTACGAGGGATTATCAAAACGTTTTGCAACTCGCATATGAGGAAAACTGCCCGACCTCAGAAACAATTTTTTTCAACATAATCCCTCCTCACACTAATACACTTCTCCCATTTTCCTGGAAAGCTTTTGATACCTTGCAAAAAGAAACTTTCTTCCTCGTTGCCAAGCCACTCTGCCGCAGTTTGAATCGAGTTCAAGTCGTCAAACCCCTTTCCATTGAAGTCTTTCTTCAAACTAGGAAATAAATAAAAGCCACTCGGGCCCAGGTCGGGACTGTAGGGTGGGTGGTCCAGCTGTTCAAAACCGCACTCTCGAATGGCAGCCTGGGCAACACGAGACCTGTGAACCGGGGCGTTGTCGTGTAGGAGAAGGAGAGCTCTTGTCACCAATGTTCGGCGTTTTTTCCACGATGGCCTTACGCAATTTTCGAAGAACGTTGGCATAGTATTCGCCTGTACCTGTTCTACTGCTTTCAAGATACTCAATGAGCCTTGCGCCCCAAAATAGTGTCGCCATGACTTTCCTCCCTGAGCATTGGGTCTTGAATATTTTCGGGGGAGGCGATCCCGAATGCTTCCACTGCGTAGACTGCTGTTTTGTTTATGGGTTCACCTGATACAGCCACGTCTCATCACCAGTCACAAAGCGGGAGAAAAAAAATTTCTGGGTGGCTTGAATAGAGGTGCAAAAATTCCCTTGATGAATGCACGCGGTGGTGTCGATCTTGCGCTGAGAGGTTCCGTGGCACCTATCGTGCCAAGACCTTCGACATACCCAAAACATCGTGGATGATGGTGAAAACACTGCCGTAAGAAATGATCAATTCTCCGGCAACTTCATACACCTTTATTCGGCGATTATATACGATAAGGCTCTCTGCTGAGGCTGAATGGTCCAAATCGGTTGAAGTGGTCGGCCGCCCTGACCTTGGGTCGTCTCCCACGTACACACGGCCACGTTTAAACTCATTGAACCACCGAGTCACTGTCGCATATGAAGGACATTCACTGCCATACACATTCACAATCCTACTGTGGATTTCATTGGCCGAACTTCCTTCTTTGCACAAAAAATTTTATAACGCTTCGGTACTCG
This sequence comes from Dermacentor variabilis, assembly GCF_050947875.1. Taxonomy (NCBI): domain Eukaryota; kingdom Metazoa; phylum Arthropoda; class Arachnida; order Ixodida; family Ixodidae; genus Dermacentor; species Dermacentor variabilis. Next base: position 103,727,006 of record NC_134574.1, read on the forward strand.
AACTTGAAATCGTGGGAGGTTGCCGTGTTTGACTGACCGATGCAGACCAAGTAACGAACTGGAAGGCTTGATGTTCAGACCTTGCTAGGCTGCAGATATGACCTAAACAAAAGGTATATGATATATTTGGTTATAGCCAAGTTGCAAAACTTTTTGATCTCCCCTAGTAGGTAATTTCATGACACTACCTCCCTGGCAAAAAGCCAGGATAGAGTCCAGGGTGGCGCGACTATTCTCTAGGTCGCCCGCCGTAGCTCGGTATGTCCCTTGCTGACAGACTTCCTTCCTTCGTGCCGTTCCGTCTGCCGGACATTTCGAAATGAGGTGTTTGGCGGTCGGTCGCACGGATCGTTCGCAGTCGGGGCAGTTGTGGGCTCACTTGGGGCCGCCATGCATGTGCGACGCCGTCAGCGTAAACGTCTTGCTGGCTTGCCTCGGCTCGATATCTTGTGTAAGTCTGACGCTTGTTTATAGCACGCCTGGCGTGAGGGCGAAGCCACACTGCAGCCGAAAAGCAAACTTGTTCGACGCGGTGGAAACCTGGAGGCAGTGCGGTGCAGTTCGGAAGTACAACGAAGTCTGCTTAAAGAGAATGCGCGTCAGGACTTCGCCTGAACCTTAGGTCCGCCATACTGGAAGGACACGTGTAATGTACGAAGTGTTCTGCTCCTGGCGTCGGCAACGTATTCGTGTCCTCTGCTTGGGGCACGCCGCTGGACAAAGATTGCCCGTGAGAAGGTACCAAGGGCTGTTATGTTATAAATAGACCTGCGTGACTACTTTGAGAAGAAAAAGAAGAGGCAGAGCTTTTGTGTACGCGCCATCAAAAAAGGAAAACGAAACGAATTATGCAGTAATAGAAAACAACTGTTGCTCGTTTGCCTGGGACTTCCTGAGTTTGCGGTAAATAGTGTGCTATACGAGGAAGCACGTTTACCTATACCATAGAAGATAGATTCTGTACACTCACTATACAAACATTTAAAATATGGTAGGAACATCCTCAGGGAAGACCGAAATATGTGTTTATTATGATAGAATGACATTCTTGATCTAAAATGGTCAAGACTGCACATGTCACAACCGGCCTGCCGTGGAGGCGCAGTGGCTTATAGACGTTGTGCTGCTAAGGTGCGGGATCAAATCCCGGTCAAGTATGCCACATTTTGATAAGGGAGAAATGCAAAACAACCGTTTACCGTGCATTGGGTGCACGTTAAGGAAACCCAGGTGGTCAAGTTTAATCCAGTCCCCCAATATGGCATGCCTCATCATGCTATCGTGGGTTTGGCATGTAACACCACAGAATTAAACCTTAATATTTAGTAAAAATATTTTACGCCTTCCACAGGTCATTTTTGTGCGAGCGCCAATTACGTACAATAAACATACATATACGTAGAGCCGCCCCTCAAGTTACCTCGTCGACAACGCACAGCACTCGTTTCCACGATACATAAAAAAAAATGCTAAATTTCTGCCCAGTAGGTATCTTTGTGGTCTTTTAGCAGTCCACAAAAAGTATCTTCAGAGTGAATATATAGCTGCTACCCATGCTTACAAGCGGTACGAGGGATCAGCAGGAGTGGGCATATTCTCTCAGAACGTTTGCTGATCTTTCTCTGTTCGTCTTCCTGGTTTTTGCGCTTGCCTCCTGTATTTTATCCTTGATGGGGTCCGTGAGTGGCCGGGGTTGGGAGATCATACGGCGGCTAGTCCTTGCTTTCCAGCGGCGTCTTCGGCCATCTGGACTGCCCAGAGCTGCTCTCCTAGGTTCAAGCTGAGCAGCGAAGTCTCCCACTGCTCGGCTGTACTTATGACGCGTGTATTATTAGTGCGGTGGGTGTTGGTGGGTGAGGCTTTCAGGCAGGCCCAGATAATATGACTTTGGGTGGCATCACTATAGTGAGAGGCTGTCCATGATACAGCGTTTGTGCAAAAACCAAGGGCCTCGAAATGACGCGGCTTCTAAAACTCCCAACCCTTGATCACATCAATTCATGATTTCTCGCCTGCGACCCGGGAACGCTATAGGAAAATATGGACATGCTTGCTACTTGAGGAATAAACCTTAGCGTGCGTCAATAATAGAACACGATCAAAGCTGCCGGCGATAGCGCGCTGAGTTATGACTGGGGTGACGTCGCAGTTTACTTTGTTCCGACTGCATTGCGGGAGTTAAAACTTTACGCCGCTTATAATGCACTGCCATTCCTTTCGTAATGTGCATCTTAGCGACACGAGCCAAACATTTTTTATCAGCCAGGACGTCAGGGTTCACGAATACCGCTCTCGTTACAGCACTTTTACAACAAGGCGTGCATGCACATTTACATATGCGCGACGCCGTAAATTGCGCATGCAGTTCACGAAGTGAAAGACGGATGTGCTTAGCAAAGCGTTTATTATATCTAGCAAATCACGTAAACGTAGCGTTCCCGATAAACATAACTATAAACATCAATACGTACAGTCTTCAAAACCGTTGGGGGCGCTGAGTCCCGCCGCTCCGTGGTTCGTGGGTTCGGCGTCCGGAGAGCGCTGACATGCCTCTATCCCGACCAGCAAGCAGTTCATCGCGCATGTTGAGTTCATCGCGCATGATGGGAAGCACGTTCCGATCGGCCCGTACCTAGGCTCGCTGTACATTAGCTGGTCGCTAGTGTCGGTCACTAGTGACAGCTTCATGTGACAACAGCGGCCAAGAGACGCGGCGAGTAACGGCTGCCTCTTGCGGCTTCCGCAGTCTCGCCCTCTTGAAGACGCAGGGGTTGGGGTTCCACGACGCATGCGCTGTGGCTGAGCGATCAGACGCATGTGCCATGCCCTGGTGCCAAAACCAGCAAGCGGCACGAGCCTTGAGTACGGCAGTCGGGAGTAGCCGGTTCGACGCACAAGAGCTGCCCAATACAGACGGGATCGACCTTCTGGTCGTGGTTCGAAGCAGACGGCAGCAGTCCTGGCGTCTTCCCACGTCCGAGCGCTTCCCGCACTCTGTGCTTGTCTGGATGTCTTCGGCTTTGTTGCTTGCTCGTCGTGTGCCTAAAGTGAATGTAGCCCTAAGTGGTGCTTCTGCTTGCCTGACGAGCATTACTTGTTGGCTTCTTGCGTGCCGTTTCTCAACCTCTCTCGGCAGGATGATGACACATCCAGAGAGTTGGCGACGCACGCGGCGTCCCGTGCTTTTTCGGACAGAAGGCGGTCACCGGCTGCGTCCGGGCCGTGCCTCCCTGGCATTGCTGGCTGAGCAAAGCCACGTGTCTCGGAGAATGAGTTGGCCGTCTGCTGAAAGCACATGCTTCAAAGTTGGCGGCGTGCTCACTTTAGTAAAGCAAAACTGTGTGGTTGATCTTCGAACACAGCGCGGAAGCGCGTCTCCCGAAGTCCTGGGTTTACCCGAAGATCCACGTAGACTAAGTGGAGTCAACTGCTGCTGTGGGGAGCAGTCGATTTGATCCAGAGAGGATGCGATGGAGTGTCGACGCGATATTCACCAGCGTACACTTTCGAAGCACCCATGGAAGCAGTTGCCAGTCGTTCGCTGTAGCACCTTGCGCAGCTCCGGCGTTCAGCTACCGCCCACAATTGGCTCCAAGCGATGTGGCGCCGCATCTTGAGCTGCGTACACCGAAACAGGCTTCCGCCTGGCGGTAGTCCTTTCCTTTGCGGTTTCCAGATGGCTTGATCGGGGATCGCATAGTGGGGAGTTCTCGTGCAAGCCGTGGAAATCAATCAATCAATCAATCAATCAATCAATCAATCAATCAATCAATCAATCAATCAATCAATCAATCAATCAATCAATTTATTTCCTTAAAGAAGGAGGAGTACAGGACTAAAAGCTTGGACAGCTTGACGAGGTCCCGACCCCTTGTAAGTTGGCAACAGAGCAGTAGAGCAGAACTCGTCGGCGAAGGACGTCTTGCGTGGCTGCTAAGGATCGCGTAATGATGGCGATGTGCTTTCAACGTTCACTTGGTACTGACGGTGTTCGGAGGATCTTGTTCGGACGCGACGTCAGCGGTCCTTGACCTCGGATGAGCGCCACGCAGCCTGGCCGGTGAAGTGGAATCGAACGTCTCGTGCCACGTTCACGCGCACCACCAGGAGAAGGAGCATGTCGCAGGTTACGATGATGATAACTTGTCGCGTGTTGCAGGTTACGATGATGATAACTTGTCGCGTCAAAGAAAAGGGTTAAGCGTAGTTAAAAGCCATCAGTGAATGAAAACGAAGCGAATTACGTATAATGTACCGACACGAGGACGTGTACGTGTTGCCATTTACAGCTTTATCAAGGACACAAGGCGACTACTTTTGTCAAATTTACCAAGATGTTTAATTATTCTTTCATTGTGTGTTTTGGCTATTTTATATCAGAAGCTTTCAATTTTAACTTCTATATTTGCGCAATGTTTACTGTTTCACGCATAGTTCGGTGTTCCAAGTTTGAATCCTGTCCTTCCAGTCGTAAGTAAACGACCTTGATTCGCGATTCCTGAACGGTCGGTTTTCGTCTGGCTCTTTATCGCGATCACAAACTGTCGAGCGCCCATGATTTGAGGTATACAGGTTAGAGCCTGCATCGCACTGTCAGCCGCACCAGGATATGAAACGCCCCATCAAATCGGTGTGTGAAGCGCGCAGCTCCGCCACTGCATTGACTGCGTGTTTGAGAGCAGCGCTGCCGTGTTGCGCAAGCAGCATGGACGCATCGCGATCTTAAAATTTAAGCCCAAGAAGCACTCTTACAGATACACGGAAGCAGAACGACGCGATCACTGAGCTATCGCTGTGGGTCTGTCTGTTCTCAATGGCTTGGAGAAGGTCTGTTTTACTTTCGCGTGACTCTATCCATGCGAGGGCGACACATTTTGTTACCTGCTGACACCAGTTTCTCGCGCTTAAGTGTGAAACATCTCTCAGCAGGAGTCTGTCTGGCTGGGTCGAAAATACTAGAAGCGAGAACTGCCCCAGCGAAGGTTAAGTTGCTGAACGTCGGGAACTTCTTAAGGAGCTTGGCCAGAAAAGTTGTCGCTTCTAACGTTCCTCGTTCTCCATGTCGAACGCACGTGGTTCACTAAGAGGCTCCTTTCCATGGCGTCTAAACTGAACTCGTAATGTGTTGTAGTGTATTTAGAACGCAGTCTAGTCGATGGTGCGTGCAGTTCACAAAGTAAGCGACGCACGTGCTACGTAAAACATTTATTACATCCTGGCGAATTCGAAACACTAAAGTTCAACGTAAGTTGTATTATGGAAACCGCTGCAACGTTTACAACTGCTGGTCGATGCTGCGAACAGATGACCCATAGTTCGCGAATTCGTCACCTGCGCGTCGCCGGCCCGGCTCTATCAATTGCAGAAATCAGCACCCGAAGGACTTGCGTCAAAGCAAACCGGCGGCGTGAATGCCGGCGACAGTGGTCAGGCGCAGCGCCACCCGGAAATGTCTGGCTGCTTCTGCGGAGTCTCGCCCACTTGAAGGCGCAGATAATGCAAAGGCTGGCTGGCACGGAACGAGATGTATGCGTTTCTGCAGCGCGACGCGACGGGGGTGCTTCCTCTGCAGCCACAAGCGGTGGTAGTCGCGAGCGCCTGGATGTGGGAAACAGCCGGTTAGAAGCACGAGGGCAGACGACGCGCTGACGGAGACAGACGGAGTCGACCAGCTTGTCTGGTCCCGAAACAGACGACAAAAGCCGTGGCGTCGTCTCACGTCCAAGCGTTCCGGCACCTTGTGTAGTCTGGTTGTCTTCTAGTGTTGGCTTCCTCTCGCGCCTCTTGAATATCTGGCTCGGAAAGACGGTGACGCGTTCTGCAGAGTTGGCGATACGCGCAGCGTCTCGAGCTTTTTTTGTAGCAAACGGCTTCCGAGACCTGTCTCGTAGCTGAGGAAAGCCCCACGGCATGGAGGGCGAGCCGGTCATGTGATTAGGTGTCTCATAGAGGCCATTTTCTAGAGGCGAACGCAGGTTCTTTTTCATGAAGCGTAACTGTGGGTCGGTGAGGCTCTGAAAACAGCGTGGTAGCCTGGACGGCGAGTTTGGCACTCTCACTCCAGCTTGGCGTTGTGAGCCTTCGAGTTGCGAGCCGTTGGCGTGGAAGACGGGTTTCATCCACAAAAGCAGCGACGAAGTCTCAAACCCAAATCTGCTGCCGTAGGCTGGCTTCTTGGCACCCGCGATATTTGTCACCCGTTGTCCAGGGTACCGCCGTCGGCAGCTCCGGAATCCGGCCACCGCCCACAGCTGGCTCCGAGCGATGTGGCGCCGGATCTTCAAGCGTGGACATCGAGGAAAGCTACAGCCACGACGCAATCGTTTGAGCTTGCCTGGATTCATGGCGGATTGCTTAGTGGTTCGTTTTCTTGCAAGCTGTGGCAGGTAATAGGGAACAAAGCTTTGCAGCGGAAGACGTCTTGCCTGGCTGCTTGAACGTGACGATCGCTTAAGGATCTCGTCCACTGGCGGTTGTAAGGCCTTTATAGCGTCGTCCTGATCGCGAAGCTGCTCGGAGAGCCTTGTTCAGATGCGACGAAGACGGTGGGCCTGAAGTATGCAGTGGCCTTCGGCAAGCGGCACGCAGTCAAGAAGGACGGCGACAGCGAAGCGAAATCGAACGTCTCGAGGTCGGGGCCACGTTCACGCGCACATGACGATGATGATAGTTCGCCACGGCAAAGAAAATGAAGAATTCTTGAGAACTCCGTAGAGTCTGCAGGTCCATTGCTTGAATTACAAATCCATCACCGACGGAAAACGTCTGTCTGGTTAAATTTGCAAGATAATCACTTGCTTCTGTCAGTTCAATTGTTTATCTCTTGTCTTTTATAAAAATTCTCTCTCTCTCCACACACACACACACACACACACACACACACACACACATATATATATATATATATATATATATATATATATATATATATATATATATATATATATATATATATATAGTCGGATTTTTATTATTTCGACAGCCTGCCTTTAGACATAATAAATGCGTGGTTAATTCGTCGAGTTGTAGTACCGACAGTGATGTGCCGTGGATGTAGGCTAAGAGTTGAATATCAAATTAGTAAGTAAGTAAGTAAGCAAGTAAGTAAGTAAATAAGTAACTAAGTAAGTGCTTTGTTTCCCATATACAACAAACATTTAAATATAGACAGGTCTTGAGGAAAAAAGCTGCGTGAGCAGCTTGACTAAGTCCTAAAATCCATTTTATGGCAGCAGCTGGGGGAACAGGGGGAATTGGGTGTGTTATCGCCTTAATTCGCGCGCAAGCTCACGGTGGCTTGCGAGAGAGAGATATATATATAATTTAATTGAAAGAAGGCAGTGAGGTGGGCCTGAGCTAAGGTGTTCTAGTCTGCTACTCTGCATAGGGGGAGGGGGAACGGGGACATAAAGATGTGATGAGGGATGATGATGACATAGCAAGAGGGATGCGCAAACGTGAAAGCAAGTTCAACACTCTGATGATAAACATTCACAAATGTCATCCATGAAATCACAATCAGGTTTCGCCTCAAGTCTGTAGCCACCAATTTGAGTGAACTTAAAAATAGAGGCGTTAGGACGAAGGTGGTGTGGGCCTCCCCTGCGTGAACAGCACAAGCGCCAAACAAAATCTTTGTAGCATATAAAAAGCTGCGATAAGCGGCTCTAGCACGGCGAGCACTTGTAGGGCCGGAGTCTCGAGACCACTGAGAATCACGCGCATTGATTCTACTAGGTGTTTCAGCATTTTCTGTACACTCTCCTTCTCATTGTGTTCATCTCCTTGCTTGCCCGTAGTGCCACCGGTTTCATTGGGCCTATAATTATTGGCTTCATGGCGCAGCCGACCGCTAGTGCCCGCTGGCATGGCCGTGGGCCTAGAGGGCAGCATAGGCCATTCCGTGTCTGTATCAGCCGGTGGAGGTGAATGTTTGCCGCGTGCTCTCGTCGACCTTGAATTATCAGTAGACACCGTTACCGTCCTGGATGCACGCACAGGCAGAGGTGGTCGTGGTACCTGTGCCACGCTAGGTAGTTCTCCTGAAATGCTTTTGTGATGCTTCTGTCGCGAGCGTTGGTCACTTTGGCGAACAGATCGAGCAGCTTCTTTACGTGAAGATTGGTCTCTTGCCATTTTTCGAAGCATACGAACCTCCCATTTCATCTTCAGGCATTCCTTCGAAGTCGCTTCGTGAGAGCAGGTACAGTTGGCTTGCCACTTGCGCTATAGTATCCAGCTGCGCCTGGTTTCATCACGAAAATGACGACCGAAAAAGGGGCCTCATCACGCTGTGATGAATGAGCTCAATCTAGTTCCACGCACTATTGTTAGTGTGAGCCGGCGAAAGTGAGCCTCGTATTGAGTATTCGAGGTCTGCTGCAGAGATCGTACAATCTCGTGTATCGTCTCGGGACGCGCTCCTCCATTTTGAGGGGCAATTCTTCGTTTCAGTTGCAGGGTCGATATTGAGGGCTTTTTCTGATTCTTCAAAACCAGCTGCATCCCGTTCCAGAATGGTGAACGTCGAGACCAACGACACGTACCCTTTCTACTTCAGGCAACGGGGCACCTTCCGTGAAGGTGTGGAAAATTAACTTGAAGTACGCATTCTGGACCAGAATTGCTGGCTACTTGGGTAACGCGATGGGCCTAATATTATCTAACACATAACCATCGCCCGGACTTTACAAATGCAAGGGTATGACCTCGGCAATATTGCACTAGAGTGAAAGCCATGTCCATCTGACGAAATAATATATGACGTCTAATAAATAATCTTGTGATACGTTGCACAAAATCTTCAACATGGAAGAAGTGGTGTTGCCGGGGTACGGAGCCGTTGATGGGAAGCCTTGTAAAACATCTGATAATTGAGACTTGGAGATTTCCGTGAAATCTTCGTTAGTTGGTGATAATAATGGAGCTAATGGAAGTTGGGACAAAATCGAAGTTCTAACCCTCTAGCGATTACCTCCAATGAATCCTTTATTTCTTCGTGAGACAAAACTGCGTATTCTGCATTCATCGGCCGCGGAATCACTTTCTTGGCGCGCAGAAAGCTCTACAGTGTGCGTTTATTATTTGATGTAGAAATAAATTCTAAATGCTGAATGTCGTACTCATCCTTTCCCTTCAACAATGTACTTCTGAAAGTACCTGCATAGAATTTATAGACCGTCCACTTTTGACAGTTTTCATCATGAAATAGTTTCTGCCCAGCTGCGTTCCTTCGCCTGTAGTCACGCGAACAATTGTCATTCCACCAAAGAGAAGAATTCGTTTTAACTAATTGTGCCACAAATTCAGGTTTTCCCCGGTACTCTCTTAAAACAGAATAAATACCCAATGCTTTCGACTGAAACTAGCATCAATCGGTCAGAGACGCCAATGAGGATCGCTAGGAATTTTGAAATTTACGGTTATATTAAAACTACGCGCATCAGAAACTGAGGAGCTTACTGGACGTATAATATCAAAAATCAGAGGCATGGGGTCTATTTGTCACATAATCAACAGTCGACCAGGCGGACTAGGACATGCTTCAGCTTGCGAAAGTCAAGTCTAGAGTAGAAGCAGCCCGACCTCCGATGAAAGGAGGTCGTCCTGAATTTACACTCGTGAGGTTGTCGACCTGGGACAAATTCCACAAGCAAGTGCCGCGCACTCGATTGCACCACACCTCTGAATGACAGCAGGCTTAACAGAAATCGTCTGCAGAGGATGCACACCTTATCCAGACACCTTGCGCATGGTGGTGGTGGTGGTAACAACTTTATTAACAATCCGGCAAATTCGTGGCCTGGGCCTAGGCCGCCCCCGAGGAGGTCCGGAGATCCTGTCTCCTCGCCGCCTCACGGGCTTGCTGGATGGCCCATAGTTGATTTTCGAGGTTTGAGCTGCGCAACGCGGCCGTCCATCGCGCCGCAGCTTCATCTGGGGAAACTGCATTTTCTTTGCATATAATTTCACATTCCCAGAGAATGTGTCTAAGAGATGCGTGAGCCCTGCTGCATAGCTTGCAGTTATCATCTGAGTAGATGTCCGGATATATCCTCCTGAGATGGACGGGGTTGGGGAAGGTCTTTGTTTGTAGCTGCCGCCAGTCTACCGCTTGGGCCCTGTCGAGTTTGGGGTTAGGGGGCGGATAAACCCGCCTTGAGTTTTGGTAAAATTTTGTAATATCGCTGTATCTGGTCATTCTGTCCCTCTCTGTCGATGCCTCCGTTGGATTTCCAACCCCAAGAGAGGATCCTTCTTCGCGGGCGCGGAGCGTGAGACCTCGCGCTACGCGGTGGACCTCCTCGTTGAGATTGGGTACGGGGGTGTCGGGGGACGTGTGAGCCGGGAACCATATAATGTGTCGTTCCTCCGTCTCCTCGGAGGTGACATAGTTCGCGTTGGCTTTGAGTATAGCCTCAGCCTTCGGCGAAATTCTGCCTTGTGCATACTTTCTGACCGCTGTCTGCGAGTCACTGATTACGTATCTACAACTGGGGTTAACGATGGCTAGGGCACCTCTTCCGCTAGCTCGGGGTTTTTTACAGTATGCTACAACAACTGACCAATTGTTTCTCGGTATTGAGGACGGCCACTGCAAAAGCACGTCGATCCTCGTATTCTGCCGCGTCTACGTACAGCGCTTGCTTGTCCCTACCGAAGGCTTGGAGTAAAGCCTTGGCTCTACTCTCTCTTCGACCCTGATTGAATTCGGGGCTCATGTTCTTGGGTATATTAGCCACCTGCAGCTTTTCCCTGATCGCGCTTGGAAGGGATGTCTTGTCGCCGTGCTGCTTGTGATAACTTATCCCGAGTTTGTCTAGGATACTCCTGCCCGTTCGTGTCTTCGCTAGTCTTTCGAGTTGCGAGATTTGGTGTGCTTCAATTAACTCTTCAAGCGTGTTGTGGACGCCCAGCTGTAGCAGCAGGCCCGTGCTGGTGCTGTCTGGAAGGCCCAGTGCCATCTTGTGTGCTCTTCTAATGAGGGTGTTCAGTTTGGCATATTCGGCCGCGTACCAGTTGTGGTAGGCGGCCACATAGGTAATGTGGCTAATAACGAAGGAGTGTATGAGTCTGACGATGTTGGCCTCCCTCATACCCTGATGTCTGTTGGTGATTCTTCTGATGAGCCTCATCGTGTTCGTGATCTTAGTCTCCAAATGCCTGACCGTTTCTCCGTTGTTGCCGTTCGATTCTATGATGAGTCCGAGCACCTTAATCTGCTTCACCCTGGGTATTTCTTGTCCGTCTTTGGTGCGTATGCAAATTTCTTCGTATGCAGCATGCTGGATGTAAGCCTTGGGGGGTCTTCCCCTAAGCGTCGAGCGGTAGAGGAGGAGTTCCGATTTTTCTGGTGAGCAGACGAGACCGGTTCCGACGAGGTACTCCTCCACCACCTCGACCGCGGTCTGTAATCGCTGTTCGATTTCTCCGTCGCTTCCCTCGGACACCCGGATCGTAACGTCGTCCGCGTATATTGTGTGATGCACTCCCTCGATGGCGTTGAGGCGCTCGGGGAGGCCGATCATAATGAGATTAAAGAGCATCGGCGAGATGACCGAGCCTTGCGGGGTGCCGACGCTCCCTATGTTCCTGTCTTCGGACGCGAGTTTGCCCAGCGTTAAGGAGACTTTTCTGTTTGTGAGGAAATCCTTAACATAGCTGTACGCTCGGTTTCCTAGATTGAGTGCGGCAATCCTGCGTAGTATGGCTGCGTGAGCTGCATTGTCGAAGGCTTTCTTGAGGTCTAATCCTAGAATGGCCCTGGTACCTCTTGTCTTGTTGTCGAGTATATGGTGCTTGATTTGCAACATTGCATCCTGGGGATGCAATGCTAAGTGCAGCGGTGGCGTAGAGGTAGAACACCCGCCTCGCATGCAAGAGGTCCGTGGTTCGAATCCCGGTGCCGGCAATTTTCCACCGGATTAAAAAAAAAAATCCGCGTGTTGATAAAATTGCACAAACAGGCCTGGAGTGTGGCCTGATCCCGGTGACCAGAACCGATAACGCACTCCCTCACCAGAACAGGATTGGCCACCCTGGTGCAGTACTTGGCCACAACCTCCTATGAACACAACAATCAAACCCCGGCCCTCAGTCCCCAGCAGCTGCGAAGCAACTGACCACGGCGGCGGTCAGACCTGCGACGCAGCAGAGGGTGCTAAGAATCACTGGCTCCGGACAGGCCGCCATTGGAATATGAACCTGGCAACGTTTAACGCTAGAACGTTATCTAGTGAGGCGAGTCTAGCAGTGCTATTGGAGGAATTAGAGGGCACTAAATGGGATATAATAGGGCTCAGTGAAGTTAGGAGGCCGAAAGAAGCATATACAGTGCTAAATAGCGGGCACGTCCTGTGCTACCGTGGCTTATCGGATAGAAGAGAACTAGGAGTCGGATTCCTGATTAATAAGAATATAGCTGGTAACATACAGGAATTATATAGCATTAACGAGAGGGTGGCAGGTCTTGTTGTGAAACTTAATAAGAGGTACAAAATGAAGATTGTACAGGTCTACGCCCCTACATCCAGTCATGATGACCAGCAAGTCGAAAGCTTCTATGAAAACGTGGAATCTGCGGTGGGGAGAGTGAAAACTAAATACACTATACTAATGGGCGACTTTAATGCCAAGGTAGGCAAGAAGCAGGCTGGAGACAAGGCAGTAGGGGAATATGGCATAGGCACTAGGAATAGCAGGGGAGAGTTATTAGTAGAGTTTGCGGAACAGAATAATATGAGGATAATGAATACCTTCTTCCGCAAGCGGGATAGCCGAAAGTGGACGTGGAGGAGCCCGAACGGCGAGACTAGAAATGAAATAGACTTCATACTCTGCGCTAACCCTGGCATCATACAAGATGTGGACGTGCTCGGCAAGGTGCGCTGCAGTGACCACAGGATGGTAAGAACTCGAATTAGCCTAGACCTGAGGAGGGAACGGAAGAAACTGGTACATAAGAAGCCGATCAATGAGTTAGCGGTAAGAGGGAAAATAGAGGAATTCCAGATCAAGCTACAGAACAGGTATTCAGCTTTAACTCAGGAAGAGGACCTTAGTGTTGAAGCAATGAACGACAATCTTGTGGGCATCATTAAGGAGTGTGCAATGGAAGTCGGTGGTAACTCCGTTAGGCAGGATACCAGCAAACTATCGCAGGAGACGAAAGATCTGATCAAGAAACGCCAATGTATGAAAGCATCTAACCCTACAGCTAGAATAGAATTGGCAGAACTTTCGAAGTTAATCAACAAGCGTAAGACAGCTGACATAAGGAAGTATAATATGGATAGAATTGAACATGCTCTCAGGAGCGGAGGAAGCCTAAAAACAGTGAAGAAGAAACTAGGAATTGGCAAGAATCAGATGTATGCGTTAAGAGACAAAGCCGGCAATATCATTACTAATATGGATGAGATAGTTCAAGTGGCTGAGGAGTTCTATAGAGATTTATACAGTACCAGTGGCACGCCCGACGATAATAGAAGAGAAAATAGTCTAGAGGAATTCGAAATCCCGAAGGTAACGCCGGAAGAAGTAAAGAAAGCCTTAGGAGATATGCAAAGGGGGAAGGCAGCTGGGGAGGACCAGGTAACAGCAGATTTGTTGAAGGATGGTGGACAGATTGTTCTAGAGAAACTGGCCACCCTGTATACGCAATGCCTCATGACCTCGAGCGTACCGGAATCTTGGAAGAACGCTAACATAATCCTAATCCATAAGAAAGGGGACGCCAAAGACTTGAAAAATTATAGACCGATCAGCTTACTGTCCGTTGCCTACAAAGTATTTACTAAGGTAATTGCAAATAGAATCAGGAACACCTTAGACTTCTGTCAACCAAAGGACCAGGCAGGATTCCGTAAAGGCTACTCAACAATAGACCATATTCACACTATCAATCAAGTGATAGAGAAATGTGCAGAATATAAGCAACCGTTGTATATAGCTTTCATTGATTACGAGAAAGCGTTTGATTCAGTCGAAACCTCAGCAGTCATGGAGGCATTACGGAATCAGGGTGTAGATGAGCCATATGTAAAAATACTGGAAGATATCTATAGCGGCTCCACAGCCACCGTAGTCCTCCATAAAGCAAGCAACAAAATCCCAATAAAGAAAGGCGTCAGGCAGGGGGATACGATATCTCCAATGCTATTCACAGCGTGTTTACAGGAGGTATTCAGAGACCTGGATTGGGAAGAATTGGGGATAAAAGTTAATGGAGAATACCTTAGTAACTTGCGATTCGCTGATGATATTGCCTTGCTTAGTAACTCAGGGGACCAATTGCAATGCATGCTCACTGACCTGGAGAGGCAAAGCAGAAGAGTGGGTCTAAAAATTAATATGCAGAAAACTAAAGTAATGCTTAACAGTCTCGGGAGAGAACAGCAATTTACAATAGGCAGCGATGCACTGGAAGTCGTAAGGGAATACATCTACTTAGGGCAGGTAGTGACGGCGGATCCGGATCATGAGACGGAAATAATCAGAAGAATAAGAATGGGCTGGAGTGCGTTTGGCAGGCATTCCCAAATCATGAACAGCAGGTTGCCGTTATCCCTCAAGAGAAAAGTATATAATAGCTGTGTCTTACCAGTACTCACCTACGGGGCAGAAACCTGGAGGCTTACGAAAAGGGTTCTACTCAAATTGAGGACGACACAACGAGCTATGGAAAGAAGAATGATAGGTGTAACGTTAAGGGATAAGAAAAGAGCAGATTGGGTGAGGGAACAAACGCGAGTTAATGACATCTTAGTTGAAATCAAGAAAAAGAAATGGGCATGGGCAGGACATGTAATGAGGAGGAAAGATAACCGATGGTCATTAAGGGTTACGGACTGGATCCCAAGGGAAGGGAAGCGTAGCAGGGGGCGGCAGAAAGTCAGGTGGGCGGATGAGATTAAGAAGTTTGCAGGGACGGCATGGCCACAATTAGTACATGACCGCGGTTGTTGGAGAAGTATGGGAGAGGCCTTTGCCCTGCAGTGGGTGTAACCAGGCTGATGATGATGATGATGATGATCCTGGGGAAGGGAGCAGACACTAGCACGAAATTAAACATTTCAGGTGTTCCTTTTACTAATGATTATTTTTCAAATTATAACTGTTATCACTGTTTCCAACACTCGTTCTGTCGTTATAGTGTTGATACAAAAATGTCTGCTTTCCCACTTTATTTTCAGCAAATCAAGCTTCCTTCACTGCCCGCTTCTACGCCATCATCATCATCGTCACCTCCAGCGGCGTTCTTCCCCCTGGTGGTGGTCGCGATCGTGCCACGAGACAACAGACGAGACGTTCCATTTCGCTTCGCTGTCATCGCCTCTGCCGACTGCATGGCGCATGTACCACAAGGTCACCGAGGACGTCAAGCCAGCCGCTCTCGTCACCTCCGAACGAGTCGCCACAGTAAGGTCGATAGCACGCTGTAACAGCCTGCACTCACCAACATCAGCGGACGGTGTCACCACGTCATCGCCACGCTCAAGCAGCCACGTTTTAAAGACATCCACCGCCGGCAAGTCATGTTCACCACCCCACAGTGTTCGCACGAAAACACGCCGGCAAGTGAGCGATCGTCCATGAAAACCGGTGGACTTAAGCGATATCCATGGGGCTCGAGACTTCAACGTTCGCGGCCGAAGATCCAACGCCGTGTCACTTGGCGCCAGCTGTGGGTGTTCGCGGGATTACGAAGCTGCCGACGGCGTTACCCTGGGCGTTACCCCCAGAGGTCCGCACCGTTGCGGTTCACTATGAACGGAAAAGCGCAGTGGCCTGTGCAACTTGACATGTACGCGACACCTCAGCAGACGACCGACACGACACGCGGCTTTCCTCAGACAGCGTTGCGAAGGCGACAGACATCGGGCGCCGCAACTTGCCGAGTGCTCAGCGTCGAGACACGGGACGCCAAAATAATTCCCGGTTGGAGACGCGTCGCTACCTTGCCGAGCGAGATTATCGAGTCGCCCAGAGCAAACCAACGCCAGAAGCCTCACAGACTGCCCAGGAAAGCAGAACGCGTCGACGTCGTGGGACGCCCGGGCTGCTGTCGTCTGCTTCGGGGCACGACGACGAGATTCATCCTGTCTGTCTCCGCCAGCGGGTCGGCAGCCCTCGCGCGTCGAACCGGCCATTCCCAACTGGAGCGCTCGCGATTTGCAGCCGCTCGAGCATGCAGCTCCGCAGGAAGTGCCCGCTTCGCTTCGCGCTTCTACAACGGACGCGTCGCAACATCCCGGCGTCTGGGCCTTCGTGTGCGTGAAACTCCGCACAAGTTGCCAAACGGCGACAGGTCTCGCCGCTCTTGGCCACAGCTGTCGGAGGATGCGGAAGTGGTTTCGGGCATCGCTGGCCAACTGAAACCACACGAAACCAGGAACGAGCTGGGACGAGGCTGCGTCCTGCGGTGCACGACAGACTCGTCCTCGGACTACCAGCTCCCGGGCGAAGCAATTCTTCGTCGGACGCCCTCGAATGCCTGCGCGCTGCAGCTCTAAGGTTCGACACAGGTGGTCGCAAGTCATGCTGTGGGTACAGGTTGCCAGCAGCGAAAGGAGCAGGCCCGCGACGCGCAGGTGACGAATAGGCGAAGTCTGGGCCGATGGTGCACTGCGCTAATCGGCTAAAGTAAACTGTGCCGGAGTTTTGATCGTAAAACTTTCATGGAACGTTATGTCTTCGTAGTTGCCTAGTTACAATAAATTGTTTGCGTAGCACATGCATCTCTTACTTTGTGACCTTGGTGCACAATATCGCTATATCGCGCGCCAATATAGGCCAGAGTAAACGCTTTCAGTTTCGACGTCCTGCGCGGGAGAAACACGAAACGCGAACTCGCGCGAGCCATGCGAAACGATAGAAAACAACGGTGCAGCGGACGCCGTCACTCGGTGGCAGAGCAGGAGGTGGCTGGTTCGATTGCCGAGCGCGGCGGCTGAACTTTAATGCAAGCGAAGTGTGAACGTACAGAGCGCACACAAGTGGTTCAAAAAGTCCTTGGAATAGGTTTTCCTTTAGCTAGAACCTATCTACGCCCTCCACGTTCCACCGGTAAAATGGACGGACGGTTGCTACATGTTTGGCTATTAATACGATTAGTACAATGCCCCCTTCCCGGCTTGTCCTTTTCTATGTAACCTCTTTCACCTATTATCCCCTTGTTGTCTACTAGATTGTGTGCATTAAGCATGTGCTGGCGGCTCCCTTTCCGAGCAGAAACGGGCCAATGGGCATGTGCCCTAGCAGACGACATCGGCACGGCGCATGCGCGACCTTGCTATATGTACCGATTATTAGCGAATCCCCCAGATCCTATGTGCCATCACGACCGCATGGGGTCAAAATTTATCCGGACTCCCTTACGTACCGCGTGCATTATAATCAGATCGTGCTTTTGGCCACGTAAAACGCCAGAATGTATAACTTTGTTATTGCTGCAATGTACGCGTTCATTTCAAAAGCGAACTCAATACTCCGAGGAAATTTCACGGCGAAGCTGAAGGCGAGTTTCGCGACAGTTCTTGTGGGGCGAAATCCCGGCGTGTGGAGACGTGCTGGACGCGCTTGGTATTAATCACCATAGCAACCCACGTCGGGGTCCCGAATTTTCCCATCTGTGTTTTGCTTCTTTCTCCTGATTCGGGGGCACAAGTAGAGCGCAGATATGTTATCCTTGGACAACCTGATGAATCAATTTAAAGTAAACATGAAAATGCTAGGACTAAGCCCAAACGAACCGCAGTGCGCTGGCTGCCCCCTGCCAGGTGACGGAAGCACAACGTCGCCTCGAGGGGCCGCAGGTCCGCGCTCGCTGCAGCCTCCCAGTTTCCTTCTCATGCGATGCCATACCTGAGGTATCGTCGTGTCGCTGTTCCGCGGGTAAGCGCATTGTTCCAGATCCGGAAGTTGATATGGCTTGTAGAGAGAGTTTGCTTCAATTTTCCAATTACCGTGAGCCCGCTGCAACATAAAAGTTAGATTAATGATTACGTTTTTGTTAACTAGCGACTAATTACCGCGTATCACCCGGTAAACTTAACATATTACCTGAAACATTCGTGGAAACACCCGCTATATACATATGTATAGTTATTGGTAATTACGTTTCAAAGCGAAAATTCGGGACACCGCCGTGGTTTGCTTTGGTGATTGATACCAAGCACGTTCAGCACGTCTTCACAGGCCGGGCTTTCAACCCACGAAAACTGCCGCTAAACTCGCCTTCAGCTTCGCTGTAAGGCTTCCTGCGAGTATTCAGTTCGCTTTTGAAACAAACGGACATTGCAGCTGCTGTTACAAAGTTATACATTCGTGGCGTTTTACGTGGCGAAACCACGATCTGATTGTAAAGCACGCGGTAGTCGCTCCTTCTGGTCAACATGGCACATCCAATCTGGGGAATTCGCTAATAATCGGTACGTATAGCAATGGCGCCCATACGCCGCGCCGATGTCGCTTGTTCGGGCACATCCCCACGGGTCCATGTTGTCTGCTGGGAAAGGCAGCCGCCAGCGCATAGCTAGTGCACACAGTCTAGTAGACAACAAGGGTTACTAGGCGAGAGAGGTTACATGAAAACGGGCAAACCGACAAGGGGACAGTGTTCTGAAGTAATGCTAATCACACTAATGCCTAAACATCTACAGCACGCGTCTGTCCATTTTACCGGTGGAAAGTGGGGGGGGGGGGGGGAGCATAGATAGATCGGTATAGGTTCTAGCTAAAGGAAAAATCTGTTCAACGACTTTTTGAATCACTGGTGTGAGCTGTGCACATTCGCACTTCGCTTGCACTGAAATGCGGCCGCCGCGCTCGGCAATCGAACCAGCGACCTCGTGTTCAGCCGCACCACGACAGGTGCAACGTAGTTCTCTATCGTTTCGCCCGGCTTGCGAGACGTCACGTCTTGCGTTCCTCCCGTGCAGGACGTCAAAACTGAAAGTGGCCTATATATTGACTGTATACTGGCCCATATATTGACGCGCAATCCAGTCGATCGTGCACCAAGGTCAAAAGTTAAGATACGCATGTGCTACGCAAACCATTTATTGCATCTATGCAACTACGAAAATATAACGTTCCGTAAAAGTTCTACGATCAAAACACCAGCACTGTACACTTGAGCTGATGAGCGCTGGGCACCTTCGGCCCATAGTTCGTCGGTTCGTCACCTGCGCGTCGCGCGCATCCGTTCTGACACCAGTCAGCAACACGAGGATCTTCCACCGTGGTCAGCACCAGTAGGACTTGCGACCATCCTCGTTGAGGCTTCGAACTGCGCCGCGCTGTCACCTGAGAGCGTCTGACGAAGACTTGCTTCGCCAGGGAGGTGCTCGTCGGAGGACGAGTCTGTGGTGCGCCGCAGCAGGACGCAGCCTCGTCCCAGTTCGTTCCTGGTTTCGTGTGGCGCAGCAGGTGGGTCAGCGACGTCCGAAACCATTTCCAGATCCTCCGACAGATGTGGCGAAGAGTGGCGAGACCTGACGGCGTTTGGCAACTTGCGCGGCGTTTCACGCACACGAAGGCCTAGACGCCGGGATGTCGCGACGCATCCGTTGTAGAAGCGCGAAGCGACGCGGGCACTTCCTCCGGAGCTGCAAGCTCGAGCGGCTGCAAATCGCGAGCGCTCCAGTTGGGAATGGCCGGTTCGACACGCGAGGCCAGCCGACGGGCTTGCGGAGACAGACGGGATGAACCTTGTCGTCGTGCCCCGAAGCAGACGACAGCGGCCCTGGCTTTCTCTGACGTCCGCGCCTTCTGGCTCGCTGTGCAGTCTGGGAGGGTTCCGGCGTTGGCTTCCTCTGAGCGACTCGATAATCTGGCTCGTCAAGGTACCGACGCGTCTCCAATCGGGAAATCGTTTGGCGTCCCATGTCTGCATGCAGAGCAGCTGGCCAGTAGCAGCGTCCGATGTTTGTCGCCTTCGCAACGATGTCTGAGGAAAGCCGCGTGTCGTGACGGTCGTCTGCTTGTGTGTCCCGCACATGCCAGGTTGCAGAGGCCACGGCGCTTTTCCTTTCATAGTGAACCGCAACGGTGCGGGCCTCTGGGGGTAACGCCGTCGGTAGCTCCGGTAACCCACGAACACCCACAGCTGGCGCCAACTGATAGAGCTTTGGATCTTCGGCCGCGAACGCCGAAGTAGGCTCGAGTCCGATGGAAATCGCTTAAGGCCCCCGGTCTTCATGGACGATCGCTTACTTGCTGGCGTGTTTTCGTGCGAGCACTGTGGGATGGTAAACAGGACTTGCCGGCGGTGGATGTCTTTTAAACGTGGCTGCTCGAGCGTGGTGATTACGTGGTGACGCCGTCCGCTGGTGTTGGTGAGTGCAGGCTGTTGCAGCGTGCTATCGACCCTACTGTGGCGACTCGTTAGGAGGTGACGGGAGCGGCTGGCTTGACTTCCTCGGTGACGCTGTGGTACATGCGCCACGCAGTCGGGAGAGGCGATGACAGCGAAGCGAAATGGAACGTCTCGTGGCATGATCGCGAGCACCCCCAGGGGGAAGAACGCAGCTGGAGGTGACGATGATGATGTTGGCGTAGAAGGGGAGCGGGGCATTGAAGGTAGCTTGATTCGAGCTTTGCTGAGAAGAAAGTGGGAACCGAGAAATGCTTCTATCTGCGCAAGAACGACAGAATGAGTGTTGCATGGAAACCGCCATTTTGGTATCAGCTATCATTTTGGGAAACGATATCTAGCTCCCGTCCCCGCAACTTTCTTTCAGAGGATCCACTTCTGCAGACACTTTGTGCTTGGGCGGCCCGTTGTACCTCCTGCCATTAAGAGGCGTGGTGCAGTCGAGGGCGTGGAGTCGCCCTGGAGTGGGTGTAAAATGTGCTGCTGACGGCAATGAATGATTATGACGACTGGAGGCTAAGTAGATCGAAAGTGGTAGAGGCAAGGCAGGCAGCCTGTCCAACGCATCCTAGATAGCACTAGGCTAGTGCACTTCGGCTCATGACGTCATGCCACCTTGCCTGATTGCCATATATTCTAATGAGGATTCTCCTGAGTAAGCCACGGTGATTTCGACGTCGCCGTTTTCGTTGCCCGGCGTGACGAAATCTCCATTGCTAATTGGCAATGGAAATGTCGGTCCAAGTAGCGTGCCGTGACAAAGCAGAGTGCACGGGCCTGCCATCTAGGAGGTGTTGGCAGGGCCAAGCATTACGTAGCCGCAATCTGACGCTTGGACTGCAGCACATTCGAATTTTATTACGCACACTTAGTGGCATTCGTGTTTGTATTGTGCCTGCGAAGGAATCACTTCATGTCAGCTGTTGCAGCCGATGTGTTTTTGCATGTATATGAAAGAAATAATATTGCTACAATAAAAGCAAAGAAAACCAGAAGAATGTTATATTATAATGGCTGTGGAGGCAGATTATTTGGCCTTCTGCTATTTTAATTTTACAAAAGTTGCCTACAGCTGGTAATTTCCAAGAGCTTCAGCCATCAAGTTTACGATTCGGAAACTTGGCATCAAAACACATTTTATAACTTGAATGATTGAATATCTTAGTACCACCTAAAGCCAGAAAAAACAATCACATATTGTACAGTGCTCTGTGTCATACCAACGAATTCTGAATAGAATGGTTGCCGCAAGCCTCAATTAAAAAAGAATTAACCGTCTCACGTGAACTGTAATCTAATACAGTAGATATTCCTTCTTTAGACGCTCTATGACATTCAGATATGAAGTTACATTTTTTTCTTCAAGCATACCGATTCTCTTTCATTACTGAAGAGGAAAAAGCAGAAAAAGAAGAACAGGGAGCCTAGTTCCGACCACAAAAAAAGAATTCCTGTTGCTAAGATTTCCTATATCACTTTTTTCCCTTCAAAAATTGCGATGCAGGGTGTCGGGATAGTAACGAGTCATTCACTGTGAAGTCCGTTTATTTTTCTCTCTCCTTTATTCGTAGTTATCAGATAGTACATGTACAGCAGGAACAGCAGCTGTAACTTCATTACAGTATCACACATGTCCTTCAACGACAGGATCGGCTGCCACCGTTACCCTGAAATAACATATATAAAATCCAGACTGTTCATTCACAAAACAGGTAGCTGGAATATCACCACTCGTCGTGAATGCCTCGTCTCTATCTTAATGCGGTATTTGGAACCTTTAACGAAGTGTACGCTAAAGAAGCATATGTGTCTATAGAACCTGTCGCTGAATGATCACGGCTGTCATTCGTTGGCAGTATGACAGCCAGTACTCCCGGAATTGACTGTGGAGGAAGACAACACTCTTGCCGCGTCGTGAAGGTTAAAAAATACAAAAAAAATCTTCTCTGTTTCGAAAGCGCGACCGGCATGCCCAAAAAAATTAACTTTGTACACTACGACATAGGAGTTGTATGCTGCTTACCATTGAGGTAACCCTCGCTGTTCTTGAGGTTCAGTATTGTTCAAAGGCTTCCGCAAATAGTTGTTTATTTCGCGAGAAAAAAAAAAGGTGAATTTATTTTTGTTCATTCATCATGTTCACACAAAAACATCCGCAATGTGAAACAACTTAGGCAGAAAACGCAAACTGCGAAGGTGAAATCGTCATAACTGAGTCCGCTTGTTTTGATCACACGCAGGCCGAACAAAGTGCGTTTCTTGCAAAAAGACGAACCGAGATAGCAAGGTGATAAGTCCACTTCGCAAGAGGAGTGTGCACGCACGGGAGGTAATGTGTGACCCTTCAAGTCCATATTACCGTACGGTGATCCCTCAGCGCCAACCTAATTGCTACATTCCACTATATCTTACATGGCCGGAACACTAACTATGCTATAAGCAGCTCGCCTATATAACAGGTACAGTGGCAGGAGGTCGGTGTTATTACCTCGACCATAAAGGGGAAACTAATACGGTCGACAAATCGGTTGATCTGACGGAAATGTGCTGTTGGCGTTAACCCTTCGCAAGCCATTCGCCGACGGCACTGCGTCCATTTAAACTGTATTCAAGGACGCGCGCATTCGAAATACATGTCTGAACCTGTCAAACGCCACAGGCAATCTGCCTAGTCCGCCGCAACACTATTCCCTTACCCTAACCGGCCGCCTTGCCAGCCGTGAGCTCCAAAGCGCGCCATCAGTCGCCCCCTGTATTCCTATTGATTCCCGAGATGTGACGACACATCGCGTTCTCTCGCCTCCTTTTCCTCTTTCGCACCTACTCTCTATTTGTGACGTCATATACTTCCCTTTTTCTCTCACGCCACGAGGTAACCGACAGACGCCGTCGGATTTTCGTTCGCGTGGGCGTTGTAATGATGGCACATTAAAAAAAAAAGCCTCCAATCCACGCTGTGAAGGTGGTTGGCTGACAGTATCACCTGATCCGATAGACCAATGTGACGTAGCCTCGAACGATTAGAGCCACTGGGTCCTGCGGAGCCTGAGCATGCACGACGCCGTTGTGCATGCTGGCGTTACTATTCCCGTCGCCGCTCATCGCGATCACTCTGCTCTTCGGGTGTCCTAACTAAGCGTGGCCTTTCCATAGCGCTATCGCAACACAAATGAAATCAATTGCTAGGCGGGTTCTTCTTTTATATAAAGTACAGTGACGCCAATCCCTGCTTTGTATGCTACAGTTGCCGCTTCTAGGCAAGTGCAGCTATGTAACCATAATCTTTACCGGGAAACGCATGCGGCGAATGCTACGTGCTTCGTATTGTTGGGGCGTGCCTTATTAGCAATCATATTTTGAAACGAACACTGGGATGTGTCTTGCATGCGTGATTCTAATGAACATATAGGCACTTTTCGCTCCAGTTTGTGGACTGGTTTTCTGTCGGCTACTCTGTCAACGGAGACGAAGAGTTCGCGGAATGCGGATCATATACGAATTCACTATAAAACGGGTGAGTGTATGCGTATTCGCCGTTTAATTTCGGTGCTAAGTGGTTCCCTAAGTTGCCGAGTGCGTTAAAAAATGTAGTCTTATTGTCAACAGATTGTATCGACTCGGGAATGGGGATGGTATCGCATGCTTGCTTGGGAATTCTGATGCATGTCTACAGGCGTCTGTCATTCGAAATCACAAGAGGACGACGCGCGCATGCCACTGGTCGATATGTCGTGTCACCGCACTGCAAAAGTCGCAACGCTTCCCTGCAGCTTGGCGCAGAAAGAACAAACGGCGGTATCTGATGCTACGAGAAAATTAGTAAGGGACATGAGACGACGAGGAACATATGGAAGTTTTGGAAGCTTCTGAATGAAAGAAAAAAAATAAAGAAGGGGTTAGGTAGAGAATGCGAGAACAAATGGTGTGCGGCTATTCAAAATTGGCGAATACGAACGGACAAGTTTTGAGCATTCGATTCGAGAATTTGATGTTCTCAACTTTGGAATGTTCGTTCGGTTCCGGATGACACCGGATACCCTACGGTGCGGTGGAGCCTTCGGGGAGAAATGGGCACACCCGTGTTAAGCCAATTGAACAAGAAATAACCGGCCATCTCTTCTTTTGATCTATGTTTCCCAATGATTCAGATAAGTAGGACACACTGTGGCTTATTGCTACAGAGGTCAATGGACTACCTGTACCCTGATCATCTAAGGCATGCTCATTTTTTGCCCAATAATTCTCTCTCTCTCTCTCTCTCTCTCTCTCTCTCTCTCTCTCTCTCTCTCTCTCTCTCTCTCTCATTTCACGCTTCGAAAGCCCCACGAGGGGGTAAATACATAAGGGCTATATATAAATGGCGCGTTAGAGATTACGCAGGGACTGCTTCTCTAAATGACAACGGCTGTATAATCTTATGTGTTATATTGGTATGAGACGGCTATCTACGCTCGTCCATTTACCGCAGCTACATATTAGTTTGTTATATTATTATATTACTGCAACCTCATTATGATCGCACGACGAAGGATCAACTATCACTAATGAGTTCCTCACTTGCAAGCTGCCCAGCTGCCAAAATTTACAAGCTTCGTTCTATCTTCCATCCTGACATCTCTTAAAATGCTTTTTTACGAGTGTACAGACTCATAACTGCTAGGCCTTAGTTACTTATAAGCTCTGAGTACTCGATTTTATATTAGAAGGAAAAATTTTTTATTAGTATTCGCACTTTAGTCGGTTTAGCACAAGTCATTTCATGGAGACCCCGAGTGGGGCGTGATATAATGAAGCTGCTATTGGAGCAGAAATGAATGCAACATTCGCTCCCTCTACGTATCTCCACACACCGAACAAATTGCGTTTGCGAAATATCAGTTAGATAGCGGAATATCATTTAGGTAGTTAATTGTGTGACAAGCTCTTTGGGGCACACCAACGGCATATAACGACGTCAAGACAGCAGAAGGTGGGAGACACCCTTCCTGCTTGTAAGAATCGTGCATGTTTAGAGAATAGTCAATCTGGCGACCATATGCAGTCTGGTAGCTGACTACACGAGTGATAAATTCAAGTAGATTATAGCGACTACATTATGACAAATGATACATGAACGCCAAATACTGTCAATGTTTTTGACACATACTTGTACAAGTAAACAGATGAATAAATAAATTACACTCGAGCGAGCTTACAGGGAGTACATTGCTGTACACTGTACTGATAACATGTTCGAGTTGGCTTGTCGGGCCACATCATCCGGTCGTCCGGTTCGTGCAAACGCTACTGTATCGGGCCAAGCAAGCATCGAGGCGATCTCGGCCAACATGCCTGCAAAGGTGGTAGCCTGACTCGCCCAACCCACTTGCCGAGATGTGCGTGAGCGGGGTCGGGCCGGGGCTGGCTCAGCTCGTCTTCCGACTAGACGCCTTCGTGTGAACGAAGCCACACATCACAGGCCCCCTCTTTTGTTGTACGCAAAACAATAATGATGCTGAAGGAACTTCCTTGAGCGAATGTTCGGTTGACTAAATGGTTATGCATATTTGCAATATGGGCGCGATCGGTTCGAGCAGCGCTTTGTCCACGGACAACGCTTTCCGCCTCGTTCGCAGAATCGCCAACCGGCATCTAGGAATGAAGGAAAACAATCTTTTCAGGCTGAGCAATGCCTTCGTACTCTGCCACTTCAGGTACATGATTTCTATGCACAACTGGCTCAGAGCGGAGCGAGACAAGCTCAACGTTCTTATCCGCAACATAGTCAAGAGGGCTCTTGGGCTACCCATCAGGACTCATACCGAGGATCTCTTGAAGCTGGGGGTACATAACACCGCCGAGGAGATTGCCGAAGCCCAAGAACGCGCGCAACTCAGTCGCCTGGCCACCACAGCAGCAGGTAAACGCATCCTCGAAGAGTTGGGTTACCACCCTGCGGAATTCCCGATTGTCAGTAGCCCGATCACTAGGTGCATTCGAGACAAGTTCGTAGTGGCCCCTGTGCCCCGAAACATCCATCCCGTCCACAACGAGGGCAGACGCAAGGCCATAGCAGCAGCCATCCTCAAACAGATCAAGCAACACGACATTAGAGCAAGCTTCGTCGACGCCTCGGAGTACAGTGACGGGAAGACCTTTGCCGTCGTTGTGGTAGACTCGAGCGGAACGATTTCCAATAGCGCCTCGATTCGCACTTCAGACCCCGGAGTCGCCGAGCAAGTCGCCATTGCCCTCGTCCTGCTAGACGGTCGTGGGTCCGAAATCTATAGTGATTCGAAAACGACAGTTAGTGCTTTTCAGAAGGGTTGCATCGCCAAGGAAGCTGTTGGTCTTCTTAGTGGCTCGAGTCCACATGCTCTCACAAACCATTCAATTCACTGGTTTCCCGCGCACGTAGGATCGGTCGAAGGTGCTCCCACGAACCTCAATGAGTCTGCCCACGAGGCTGCGCGTGACCTCACCGACCGTGCTTCCTCTATAAGGAGCACTGACTCCCCTCCTCTCTACGGTCGCAAGTACGCTTCCGCTACTCACAACGAGATTATTAAATATTTCTACATGTCCAGAAGGGTCTTTCCACCCCCTCACCCCAAGTTGAATAGGGCGTAAGCCGTTTCGCTTAGGCTTCTACAGACCAGCACATATCCGTGTCTGTCCGCTCTCCACGAGGCTTACCCCGACGTGTATCGCGACGACGCCTGCCCGTCCTGCGGCCAGACCTCCACTCTACCTCACGTGCCCTGGGAGTGCGGGTCGACATACCCCAAGTTCATCAAGGAGGAGTGGGACTCGCTTCTGCGTAGCCCCGCTCTAGTAAAGCAAATCCTGGCCGTCCGGCGTGCCCGCGACCGGGCCGGTGGGCTAGACCTGCCGGTCCCGAAGTGGGACTAGCCGGGTGCGTGACGAGTTCGCGTCCTCGCCGGGCCTGCAATAAAGTTTATTCACTCACTTGTCCACATGAACACTAATTGTGCTATCGTGTGTGCATACGCATACTATTTTGTGACTGGGCCCCCCGCACATGTACGTTCTTTGAGACCCGAGTTATTTACGTGATGAAACTTTTCTTTGCGTAAGCGATAACCGTTAAGTGCGCGCTTTTTAAAGCTATGCTATCCTTGCCTCTTCCCGCGAGTCACTGTGTATCTGCCGCCAGTATGTGCCTGAACAGACAGGTTCGCTACTGGTCCATTTATACTTAAACGTGAAAAGAACAACCGGAGAGGAATCGGGGTTTCTGTGGTCGGCAGCCCAAACTGTGTCTAGCTTCATTCGCAGGCGATTAACACAGGCAGTGACGTGCGATGAGTTGATGAGGTGTCTCGTAGAGGCCACTTTCCAGGGGCGAACGCAGGTTCTTTTTCATGAAGCATAACTGTGGGTCGGTGAGGCTCTGAAAAAACCGTGGTAGCTTGAACGGCGAGGGTGGCACTCTCACTCCAGCTTGGCGTCGAGTGGCCTCAAGTTGCGAGCCGTTGCCGTGGAAGACGGGTTTCATCCACAAAAGCAGCGACGAAATCTCGAACCCAAATCTGCTGCCGCAGGCTGGCTTCTTGGCACCCGCGATATTTGTAACCCGTTGTCCAGGGTAACGCCGTCGGCCGCTCCGGAATCCGGCCACCGCCCACAGCTGGCTCCGAGCGATGTGGCGCCGGATCTTCAAGCGCGAACATCGAGGCAAGCTACAGCCTCGATGCAATCGTTTGATGTTGCCTGTATTCATGGCTTATTGCCCAGTGGTTCGTTTTCTTGCAAGCTGTGGCAGGCAATAGGGAACGAAGCTTTGCAGCGGAAGACGTCTAGCCTGGCTGCTTGAACGTGATGATCGCTTAAGGATCCCCTCCGCTGGCGGTTGCAATGCCTTTATAGCGCCCTCCTGATCGTGAAGCTGATCGGAGAGCCTTGTTCATACGCCACGTCGACGGCGGGCCTGAAGTATCCAGTGGCCTTCGGCAAGTGGCACGCAGTCAAGAGGGACGGTGACAGCGAAGCGAAATCGAGTCTCGAGGTCGAGGCCACGTTCACGCGCACATGACGATGATGATAGTTCGCCACGGTAACGAAAGGGAGGAATTCGTGGGAACT
This sequence comes from Dermacentor variabilis, assembly GCF_050947875.1. Lineage (NCBI taxonomy): Eukaryota > Metazoa > Arthropoda > Arachnida > Ixodida > Ixodidae > Dermacentor > Dermacentor variabilis. Next base: position 103,755,468 of record NC_134574.1, read on the forward strand.
CCGTAGAGCCTGCAGGTCCATTGTTTCAATTATAAATTCATTACCGACGCAAAACGTCTGTCTGGTTAAATTTGCAAGATAATCACTTGCTTCTTTCAGTTTAATTGCTTATTTTCGCTCACTATTTGCGCACTATTTGCAGCATGAGCCGGCGAAAGTGAGCCTCGTATTGAGTATTCGTGGTCTGCTGCAGAGATCGTACAATCTCGTGTATCGTCCCCGGACGTGCTCTTCCATGTTGAGGGGCAATTCTTCGTTTCAGTTACAGGGTCGATATTGATGCCTTTTCCTGATTCTTCATAACCAGCTGAATCCCGTTCCAGAATGGTGAACGTCGAGACTAACGCTACGTACCCCTTCTACTTCAGGCAACGGGTCACTTTCCGTGAAGGTGTGGAAAATTAACTTGAAGTACGCATTCCGGAGCAGAATTGCTGGCTACTTCGGTAACGCGATGGGCCTAATATTATCTAACACGTTACCGTCAACCGGAATTTGCAAATGCGAGGGTACGACAATATTGCACTAGGGTGAAAGCCATGTCCATCTGACGAAATAATTGATGACGTCTAATAAATATTCTTGTGATTCTTTGCATAATATCTTCAACATGGACGAACTGGTGTTGTCGGGGTACGGAGCCGCTGATGGGAAGCCTTGTAAAACATCTGATAATTGGGACTTGGAGATTTCCGTGAAATCTTCGTTAGTTGGCGATAATAATGGGGTTAATGGAAGTTGGAATAAAATCGAAGTTCTGACCCTCTAGCGATTACTTCCAATGAATCCATTATTTCTTCGTGAGACAAAACTGCGGATTCTGCATTTATCGACCGCGGAATCACTTTCTTGCCGCGCAGAAAGCTCTACAGTATGTGTTTATTATTTGATATAGAAATAAATTCTAAATGCTGAATGTCGTACTCATCCTTTTCCTTCAACACTGTACTTCTGAAAGTACCTGCATAGAACTTATAGTCCGTCCACTTATCACAGTCTTCATCATGAAGTAATTTCTGCCAAGCTGCGTTCCTTCACCTGTAGTCACGCGAACAATTGTCATTCCACCAAACAGAACAATTCGTTTTAACTAATTGTGCCACAAATTTAGGTTTTCCCCGGGACTCTCTTAAATCTGAATAAATGCCCAATGCTTTCGACGTGAAACTAGCATCAATCGGTCAGAGACGCCAATGAGGATCGCTAGGAATTTTGAAATTTACGGTTATATTGAAACTACCCGCATCAGAAACTGAGGAGGTTACTGGACGTATAATATCAAAAATTAGAGGCATGGGGTCTATTTGTCGCATTACCAACAGTCGACCAGGCGGAAAAGGACATCCTTCAGCTTGCGAAAGTTAAGGCTAGGGTAGCAGCAGCCTCCTCTGACGAAAGTAGGTCGTCCTGAATTTACACTCGTGAGGTTGTCGACCTGGGACAAATTCCACGAGCAAGTGCCGCGCACTCTACTTCACCACACCTCTGAATGACAGCAGGCGTAACAGAAATCGTCGGCAGAGGATGCGCACCTTATCCAGACACTTTGCGCTTGGGCGGCCAAGGTTTTTTCGGGGAATGGAGCAGACACTTGCGTGAATTTAGACATTTCGGGTCTTCCTTTTACTAATGATTATTTTTCAAATGATAGCCGTTGTCGCGGTTTCCAACACTCGTTCTGTCGTTATAGTGTTGATACAAAAATGTCGCCCTTTCCACATTTATTTCAGCAAATCAGGCTTCGTTCAATGTCCCCCTTCTACACCATCATCATCATCATCGTAACCTCCAGCTGCGTCTTCCCCCTGGTGGTGCTCGCGATCGTGCCACGAGACGTTCCATTTCGCTTCGCTGTCATCGCCTCTCCCGACTGCGTGGCACATGTAGCACAAGGTCACCGAGGACGTCAAGCCAGCCACTCTCGTCACCTCCGAACGAGTCGCCACAGTAGGGTCGATAGAACGCTGTAACAGTCTGCACTCACCAACACCAGCGGACGGCGTCACCATGTCATCGCCACGCTCAAGCAGCCACGTTTAAAAGACATCCACCGCCGGCAAGTCCTCTTCACCACCCCACAGTGCTCGCACGAAAACACGCCAGCAATTGCCCGATCCTCCATGAAGACGAGAGGCCTTAAGCGATTGACATCGAACTCGAGCCTTCCTCGATGTTCGCGGCCGAAGATCCAACGCCGTACAACTTGGCGCCAGCTGTGGGTGTTCTTGGGATTCCGGAGCTGCCGACGGCGCTACCCTGGGCGTTATCCCCAGAGGCACGCACCGTTGCGGTTAACCATGAAAGGAAAAGCGCAGTGGCCTCTGCAACCTGCCATGTACGGGACACCTCAGCAGACGACCGACTCATCCTCTGAGAGACGCGGCTTATTTCAGACAGCGGTGAGAAGGCGACAGACATCAGACGCCGCGACTTGCCGACTGCTCAGCGTCGAGTCACGGGACGCCAAAAGAATTCCCGATTGGAGACGCGTCGCTGCTTTGCCGAGCGAGATTACCGAGTCGCCCAGAACAAACCAATGCCAGAAGCCTCACAGGCTGCCAAGGAAGGCAGAACGCGACGACGTCAGAGGACGCCAGGGCTGCTGTCGTCTGCTTCGGGACACTACGACGAAGTTCATCCTTTCTGTCTCCGCCAGCGGGTCGGCAGCTCTCGCGCGTCGAATCTGTCATTCCCAACTGGAGCGCTTGCGATTTGCAGTCGCTCGAGCTCGCAGCTCCGGGGCAAGTGTCCGCGTCGCTTCGCTCTTCCACAACGGATGCGTCGCGACATCCCAGCGTCTGGGCCTTCGTGTGCTTGAAACTCCACACAAGTTTCCAATCGCCTTCAGGTCTCGCCGCTCTTCGCCACTGCTGTCGGAGGATGCGGAAGTGGTTTCGGGAATCGCTGGCCAACTGAAACCACACGAAACCAGGAACGAGCTGGGACGAGGCTGCGTCCTGCGGTGCATGACAGACTCGTCCTCGGACTATCAGCACCCGGGCGAAGCAAGTATTCGTCGGACGCCCTCGAATGCCTGCGCGCTGCAGCTCTAAGGTTCGACACAGGTGGTCGCAAGTCATGCTGTGGGTACAGGTTGCCAGCAGCGAAAGGAGCAGGCCCGCGACGCGCAGGTGACGAATAGGCGAAGTCTGGGCCGATGGTGCACTGCGCTAATCGGCTCAAGTAAACTGTGCTGGAGTTTTGACCGTAAAACTTTCATGGAACGTTATGTCTTCGTAGTTGCCTAGTTACAATAAATTGTTTGCGTAGCACATGCATCTCTTACCTTGTGACCTTGGTGCACAATATCGCTATATCGCGCGCCAATATAGGCCAGAGTAAACGCTTTCAGTTTCGACGTCCTGCACGGGAGAAACACGAAACGCGACCTCTCGCGAGCCATGCGAAACGATAGAAAACAACGGTGCAGCGGACGCCGTCGCTCGGCGGCAGAGCAGGAGGTGGCTGGTTCGATTGCCGAGCGCGGTGGCTGAATTTTAATGCAAGCGAAGTGTGAATGTACAGAACGCACACAAGTGGTTCAAAAAGTCCTTGGAATAGGTTTTCCATTAGCTAGAACCTATCTACGCCCTCGCCTTCCACCGGTAAAATGGACAGACGCTTGCTACATGTTTAGCTATTAATACGATTAGTACAATGCCCCCTTTCCGGCTTGTCCGTTTGTATGTAACCTCTTTCACCTATTATCCCCTTGTTGTCTACTAGATTGTGTGCATTAAGCATGTGCTGGCGGCTCCCTTTCCGAGCAGAAATGGGCCAATGGGTATGTATGTGCCCTAGCAGACGACATCGGCACGGCGCATGCGCGACCTTGCCATATGTACCGATTATTAGCGAATCCCCCAGATCCTATGTGCCATCGCGACCGCATGGGGTCAAAATTTTTCCGGACTCCCATACGTACCGCGTGCATTATAATCAGATCCTGCTTTCGGCCAGGTAAAACGCCAGAATGTATAACTTTGTTATTGCTGCAATGTACGCGTTCATTTCAAAAGCGAACTCAATACTCGGAGGAAATTTCACGGCGAAGCTGAAGGCGAGTTTCGCAATAGTTTTATGGGGCGAAATCCCGGCGTGTGGAGACGTGCTGGACGCGCTTGGTATTAATCACCAAAGCAACCCATGTCGGGGTCCCGAATTTTCGCATCTGTGTTTTGCTACTTTCTCCCGATTCGGGGGCACAAGTAGAGCGCAGATATGTTATCCTTGGACAACCTGATGAATCAATTAAAAGTAATCATGAAAATGCTACGACTAAGCCCAAATGAACCGCAGTGCGCTGGCTGCCCCCTGCCAGGTGACGGAAGCACAGCGTCGCCTCGAGGGGCCGCAGGTCGGCGCTCGCTGCAGCCTCCCAGTTTCCTTCTCACGCGATGCCATACCTGAGGTATCGTCGTGTCGCTGTTCCGCGGGTAAGCGCATTGTTCCAGATCCGGAAGTTGATATGGCTTGTAGAGAGAGTTTGCTTCAATTTCCCAATTACCGTGAGCCCGCTGCAACATAAAGGTTAAAAATTAATCATTACGTTTTTGTTAACTAGCGACTAATTACCGCGTATCACCCGGTAAACTTAACATATCATCTGAAACATTCGTGGAAACACCCGCTATATACATATGTATAGTTATTGGTAATTACGTTTCAAAGCGAAAATTCGGGACACCGCCGTGGTTTGCTTTGGTGATTGATACCAAGCACGTTCAGCACGTCTTCACAGGCCGGGCTTTCAACCCACGAGAACTGCCGCTAAACTCGCCTTCAGCTTCGCTGTAAGGCTCCCTGCGAGTATTCAGTTCGCTTTTGAAACAAACGGACATTGCAGCTGCAGTTACAAAGTTATAAATTCGTGGCGTTTTACGTGGCGAAACCACGATCTGATTGTAAAGCACGCGGTAGTCGCTCCTTCTGGTCAACATGGCACATCCAATCTGGGGAATTCGCTAATAATCGGTACGTATAGCAATGGCGCACATACGCCGTGCCAATGTCGCTTGTTCGGGCACATTCACACGGGTCCATGTTGTCTGCTGGGCAAGGCAGCCGCCAGCGCATAGCTAGTGCACACAGTCTAGTAGACAACAAGGGTTACTAGGCGAGAGAGGTTACATGAAAACGGGCAAACCGACAAGGGGACAGTGTTCTGAAGTAATGCTAATCACACTAATGCCTGAACATCTACAGCACGCGTCTGTCCATTTTACCGGTGGAAAGTGGGGGGGGGGGGGGGGGGGGGGCATAGATAGATCGGTATAGGTTCTAGCTAAAGGAAAAATCTGTTCGACTTTTTGAATCACTGGTGTGAGCTGTGCACATTCGCACTTCGGTTGCACTGAAATGCGGCCGCCGCGCTCGGCAATCGAACCAGCGACCTCATGTTCAGCCGCACCATGACAGGTGCAACGTAGTTCTCTATCGTTTCGCCCGGCTTGCGAGACGTCACGTTTTGCGTTCCTCCCGTGCAGGACGTCAAAACTGAAAGTGGCCTATATATTGACTGTATACTGGCCTATATATTGACGCGCAATCCAGTCGATCGTGCACCAAGGTCAAAAGTTAAGATACGCATGTGCTACGCAAACCATTTATTGCATCTATGCAACTACGAAAATATAACGTTCCGTAAAAGTTCTACGATCAAAACGCACGCACAGTACACTTAAGCTGATCAGCGCAGTGCACCTTCGGCCCATAGTTCGTCGGTTCGTCACCTGCGCGTCGCGCGCATCCGTTCTGACACCAGTCAGCAACACGAGGATCTTCCACCGTGGTCAGCACCAGTAGGACTTGCCACCATCCTCGTTGAGGCTTCGAACTGCGGCGCGTTGTCACCTGAGAGCGTCTGACGAAGACTTGCTTCGCCAGGGAGCTGCTCGTCGGAGGACGAGTCTGTCGTGCGCCGCAGCAGGACGCAGCCTCGTCCCAGCTCGTTCGTGGTTTCGTGTGGTGTCACTCGGTCAGGGATATCCGAAACCACTTGCGAATCCTCCGATAGATGTGGCGAAGACAGTCGAGACCTGACGGCGTTTGGCAACTTGCGCGGCGTTTCACGCACACGAAGGCCCAGACGCTGGGATGTCGAGACGCATCCGTTGTAGAAGCGCGAAGCGACGCGGGCACTTCCTCCGGAGCTGCGAGCTCGAGCGACTACAAATCGCCAGCGCTCCAGTTGGGAATGGCCAGTTCGACGCGCGAGTGCAGCCGACGGGCTGGCGGAGACGGAGGGGAGGAACGTTGTCGTCGTGCCCCGAAGCAGACGACAGCGGCCATGGCGTCCTGGGCCGTCCACGTGTTCTGGCTCCCTGTGCAATCTGGGAGGCTTGTGGCGTTGGATTCCTCTGGGCGACTCGATAACCTCGCTAGGAAAGGCAGCCACGCGTCTACAATCGGGAATTCGTTTCGCGTCCCGTGTCTGCACCCAGAGCAGTCGGCCAGTCGCGGCGCCCGATGTCTGTCGCCTTCGCAACGCTGTCTGAGGAAAGCCGCGTGTCGTGTCGGTCATCTGCTGATGTGTCCCGTACATGCCAGGTTGCAGTGGCCACTGCGCTTTTCCTTTCATAGTGAACCGCAGCGGTGCGGGCCTCTGGGGGTAACGCCCAGGGTAACGCCGTCGGCAGCTTCGGAATCCCGCGAACACCCACAGCTGGCGCCAAGTGGTACAGCGTTGGATCTTCGGCCGCGAACCCCGAGGAAGGCTCGAGTTCCATGGCAATCGCTTAAGACCACCGGTCTTCATGGAGGATCGCTTACTTGCTGGCGTGTTCTCGTGCGAGCACAGTGGGGTGGTGAACAGGACTTGCCGACGGCGGACGTCTTTTAAGTGTGGCTGATCGAGCGTGGCGATGACGTGGTGACGGCGTCCCATGGTGTTGGTTAGTGAGGCTGTTACAGTGTGGTATCGATCCTGTGGCGACTCGTTCGGACTTGACGAGAGCGGCCGGCTTGACGTCCTCGGCGGCCTTGTGGTACCAGCGCCACGCAGTCGGGAGAGGCGATGACAGTAAATCGAAATGGAACGTCTCGTGGCACGATCGCGAGCAGGAGTCGCGAGCAGGGATCGCGAACGCCGCTGGAGATGACGATGAGGATGATAGCGTAGAAGGGGGAATTAAAGGAAGCTTGATTTGCTGAAAAGAAAGTGGGAACCCAGAAATTTTCGTATCTGCGCTGCAACGACAGAATGAGTGTGGCATGGAAACCGCCACAACAGCTATTATTTTGGGAAGCGATATCTGCTCGCGTGTCTGCTCCGTCCCCGCAACTTTCTGTCTGGAAAGGATGTACTTCTCATGCAGACACTTTGTGCTTTGGGTCCGCTACGTTTGGTTCAGAGGCCTGGTGCTGTCGAGAACGCGGCGTCGTCCTGGAGTGGGTGTAAAATGTGCTGCTGACGGCAATGATGACTATGACGACTGGAGGCTAAGTAAAGGGAAAGTAGGAGAGGCAAGGTAGGTAGATTCCAACGCCTTCCTGGATAGCACAAGGCCGGTGCGCTTCGATCTATGACGTCATTCCACCTTGCGTGATTGTCGTATAATCTAATGAGGATGCTTCCGAGTAAACCACGGCGACTTTGACGTTACCGCTTTCGTTTCCCGGCATCACGAAATCTCCATTGCCAACTGGCAATGGAAACTTTGGTCCAAGTAGCGTGCCGTGATAAAGCAGAGTGCACGGGCCTGCCATCTAGGAGGTGTTGGCATGACCAAGCATTACGTAGCCGCAGCCTGACGCTTGGACTGCAGCAGATTCGAGTTTGATTACGCACGCTTAGTGGCATACGTGTTTGTATTGGGCCTGCGAAGGAATCACTTTCTTGGCTATCGCAGCCGACGTGCTTTTGCATGTATATGAAAGAAATAGTAGTGCTACAATAAAAGCAAAAAAAAACGAATATGTTAGATTATAGTGGCGGTGCGAGCAGATTATGTGGCCTTCTGCTAATTTAATTTTACAACAGTTGCCTACACCTGGTAATTTCTGAGAGCTCCAGCCATCAAGTTTACAATACGGAAACTTGGCATGAAAAACACATTTTGTAACTTGAATGATTGAATACCTTAGTACCACATAAAGTCCGAAGAAACAATTTAATATTGTACAATGCCCTGTGTTATACCAGTGAATTCTAAACAAAATGGTTGCATGCAAGCCTCAAATTAAAAAAAAGATTAGCCATCTCATCTGAACTGTAAACTAAAACAGTAGATATTCCTTCTTTAGACGCTCGGCGACACTCAGTTTACAAGTCAGCGAAACTTTTTCTTGATGTGAAAACAGAGTTATGAAGTTGCATTTTTTCTTCAAGCTTACCGATTCTCTTTCATTTCTGAAGAGGAAAAATAAGCAAAAGTCGAACAGGAAGCCTAGTGCATGCCCCAAAAAAGAATTCCAGTTGCTAAGATTTCCTATATTCCTTTTTTCCCTTCAAAAATTGCGATGCAGGGTGTCAGGAGAGTAACGCGCCATTGATTGTCAAGTCCGTTTATTTTTCTATCCTTTATTCGTAGTTATCAGATAGTACATGTACAGCAGGAACAGCAGCTGTAACTTCATTACAGTATCACACATGTCCTTGAACGACAGGATCGGCAACCACCGTTATCCTGAAAGAACATATATAAAATCCACACTGTTCATTCACAAAACATGTAGCTGGAATATCGCCACTCGTCGTGAATGCCTTGCGTCTCTATCTTAATGCGGTATTTGGAACTTTTAACGAAGTGTGCGCTAAAGAAGCATATGTGTCTTTGGAACCTGTCGCTGAATGATCACGGCTGTCATTCGTTGGCAGTATGACAGTCAATACTTCCGGAATTGACTGTGGCGCAAAACAACACCCTTGCCGCGTCGTGAAAGTTAAAAAATGCAAAAAAATCTTCTCTGTTTGGAAAGCGCGACCGACATGCCCCAAATAATTAACTTTGTACACTACGAGACCGGAGTTGTATGCTGCTTAACATTGAGATAACCCTCGCTGTTCTTGAGGTTAAGTATTGTTCTAAAGTTTCCGCAAATAGTTGTTTATTTCGCGAGAAAAAAAAAGGTGAATTTATTTTTGTTCATTCATCATGTACACACAAAAACACCCGCAATGTGAAACTACTTTGGCAGAAAACGCAAACTGCGAAGGTGAAATTCTCATAACTGAGTGCGCTTGTTTTGATCTCACGCAGGCCGAACAATGTGCGTTTCTTGCAAAAAGACGAACCGAGACAGCAATGCGATAAGTCCACTTCGTAAGAGGAGTGTGCACGCACGGGAGGTAATGCGCGACCCTTCAAGTCCATATTACCGTACGGTGATCCACCAGCGCCAACCTAATTGCTACATTCCACTATATCTTACGTGGCCGGAACACTAACTACGCTATAAGCAGCTCGCCTCTGTAACAGGTACAATGGCAGGAGGTCGGTGTTATTACGTCGATCACATACGGGAGACTTATACGGTCGATCAATCGGTTGATACGAGGGAAACGTACTGTTCGCATTAACCCTTCGCAAGCTACTCGCCGACGGCACTGCGTCCATTTTAAGCTGTATTCGAAGACGCGCGCATTCGAAACGCATGTCTGAATCTGTCAAACGCCACAGGCAATCGGCCTAGTCTGCCGCCCGCAGCGCTATTTCTTAACCCTACCCTGGCCGCCTTGAATGCCGTCAGCTCCAAAGTGCGTAGTCAGTCGCCCCCTGTATTCCTATTGGCTCCTAAGGTGTGACGACACATCGCCCTCTCTCGCCTCCTTTTCCTCTTTCGTCCCTACTCTCTATTTGTGACGTCATACACTTCCCTTTTTCTCTCACGCCACGAGGTAACCGACGGACGCCGTCGGATTTTCGTTCGCATGGGCGTCGTAATGATGGCACATTAAAAAAAAAAGCCTCCAATCCACGCTGTGAAGGTGGTTGGCTGACAGTATCACCTGATCCTATAGACGAATGTGACGTAGCCTCGAACGATTAGAGCCACTGGGTCCTGCCGAGCCTGAGCATGCACGACGCCGCTGTGCATGTTGGCGTTGCTGTTCCCGTCGACGCTCATCGTGATCACTCTGCTCTTCGGGAGTCCTAACTATGCGTGGCCTTTCCATAGCGCTATAGCAACACAAATGAAGTCAACCGCTAGGCGGGTTCTTCTTTTATATAAAGTACAGTGAAGCCAATCCCTGCTTTGTATGCTACAGTTGCCGCTTCTAGGCAACTGCAGCTATCTAACCACAATCTTTACCGGGAAACGTATGCAGCGAATGCTACGTGCTTCGTATTATTGCAACGTGCTTTATCAGCAATCATGTATTGAAACGAATGCTAGGATGTGTCTTGCATGCGTAATTCCAATGAACATAGGCACTTTTCGCTCCAGTTTGTGGACTGGTTTTCTGTCGACTACTCTGTCGACGGAGACGAAGAATTCCCGGAATCCGGATCATATACTAGTTCACAGTAAAACGGGTGAGTGTATGCGCATTCGCCGTTTACTTTCGGTGCTATGTGGTTCCCTAAGTTGCCGAGTGCGTTAAAAAAATGTAGTCTCCTTCTCAGGACACTGTATCGACTCGGGAATGGTAATGGTATCGCATGCTTGCTTGTGATTTCTGATGCACATCTACAGGCGTCTCTCATTCGAAATCACAAGAGGACGACGCGCGTATGCCACTGGTCAATATACCGTGTCACCACACTGCAAAAGCCGCAACGCTTCCGTGCAGCTTGGCGCAGGAAGAATAAACGGCGGTACCTGAGGCTATGAGAAAATTAGTAAGGGACATGAGACGACGTGGACCTTATGTAAGTTCTGGAAGCTTCTGAATACAAGAAAAAAAGTAGAAGGTCGAGAACAAATGATCTGCGGCTATTCAATGTTGCCAAATACGAACGGACAAGTTTTGAGTGTTCGACTCCGGATAACACCGGATGCCTACGGTGCGGTGGAGTCTTCGGGGAGAAATGGGTCTACCCGTGTTAAACCAATTCAACAAGAAATAACCGGCCATCTCTTCTTCTGATCTATGTGTCCCATTGATTCCGATATGTAGGACACGCTCTCTCATTTCACGCCTCAAAAGCCCATATATCTATGTATGCGCAATTAGCTGTTGTTTCCATAGTGTATCTCATCATTTTCACTTCACACGAAATGACGCGTTAGAGATTATGCGGGGACTGCGTCTCTAAATGACATAGACTGTATACTCTTACGTGTTATATTCGTATGAGACGGCTATCTACGCTCGTCCGTTTGCCATAGCTACTTTTGCTATATTACTGCAACCTCATTATGATCGTACGACGAGGGATCGACTATCACTAATGTGTTCCTCATTTGCAAGCTGCCCAGTTGCCAAAATTTACAAGCTTCGTTCTATCTTCCATCCTGAAATCTCTCAAAATGCTTTTATACGCGTGTACAGACTTGTAACTGCTCAGCCTTAGTTACTTATAAGCTTTGAGTATTCGATTTTATATTCGAAGCAACATTTTGTTTAGTATTCGCACTTTAGTCGATTCGAAAAATCTGCCGTTGAAACACTCCCGGGATAAATAGAAATACCTTCGTGCATGAGTTGTTCCTATGTTTCTCTCTCTCTCTCTTCGAGCTTAACCGCACTCGCCTTCCGCGCTCAGGCCAAGGCAGTTGCCGTCGATCGGCGCGGCATACAATTCTCGATTTCGCAAACTCACTCCCACAACGTCACTCAAAAAAAAAAAAAGAATGAGGATGTGCACGTTTCCTAACGCCTCCCAAATAGCCGGGCCAGTTTTACAACGGAAACCGCCACGCAGCCCGGACCCTGAACGTGCAGGTTGCTCCAATACAGAGAGAGGCCAGGCGAGGATTCGACGCAGCATTCTTCGCGACACTCGTTAATATGGCTGTCACATCATTACCGCCTGTGCTGAAAGGTGATCCTCGCGTAGTAATTAACGTCGCGTTGGTAAACGAATGCGAAGTCGTGGAAACTCTACAGTTTGTTCAACGTTTGTTGCGGTTTTGTATTTGTCTTTTTGTTTTTCCGCGAGTGGGTGCTAAATATATCCGGTCGTGCGTTGAAGGGCTTTCGCCCGAGTTCGCGGGAGCGGGCAGGCAGGGTAAATATTAGCGTTGGCAAAATGGCCGCTGCCGAAAGTGCGGTCCGTTCCTTGCGTGTATTTCTTTTCTTAAACTATAGTGCTTCATAACTTTTCACGATGCGCATCATTCTTCCAACTGTTTTCAGGAATGAGACACTAGTTGTATTGTACTTTATTGCTGTGCATTTTTCTTTCTCACGTTACAACTTTATTCAGTAGTGCCTATATGTGTCTCGAAACTATGCAGATTAAATAACCAAGTCAATTTATAGGCTTAACCATTTAATTTTGGTGTCCTTAAAGTAAGGCGCCGGTAGCGCAACCTTTTCCAGGTCACTCGCATTTTTTTCGAAGCCCTTGATAATAAAACTGAACGATAAGATACTGTACATAAGACAAGTGTACAAACTAGAATCTGCACAGCTTTCATTTCGCTAATTAGTATATATGCTACGTGCCATCTCGATTTAACGAAATCGGGTGTATAGACCAGCGAACGCCTCGGCGTGCTCAAATTTGAGCTGCCTCTTTTGATAGCTGCCTCTTTTGAATGATATGGACGAATTATGTAGACACAGTTGGTTCTGCTCCCTTAGGTCACATCAAATTTACGAGCTGTTTGTTTCGAAATATAGCTATGTAGCGGTTTAAAACATGATTAGCATCGCTTCGTTATAAAGAGGGAGTTGAAACGCTCTATTTCGTTATAACGAGGCTTGACTTCCGACGGAAGGCGAAGGTTGCGCTGCTTACAGTCAATTGGGCCACGGGGTCTACCGATCCACGTACCCGAAAGACGTCTATCGCCGTCTGTCTTCGCATTGGATAATATACGATACTTCCTCTAAAGTCAATCGACACCAAACAGCAGCCCTGCCCTCTCCCCGATGCGAAGTTCGTATGCTTATCACTCTTAGCACGTAGTCGCGTAGCAGGTCAGAACATTGATTCAGGCCGACATCCCAAATTTTCCTTTGTAATAAATATCTCTTTCTATTCGCGATTTTTGAGAGTAGAGGCACAGTCTCGACATAAGCCTCACTTTCAAGAATATACTACTTTCACTTTTTTGCGAGGCGTATTAAGTCCGAGCACTACGCCTCGCTGAAGCGACCGGAATTCTGTCAGTGCCTGTCAAAAAGACTACACGACGTGAAAATAACTCCAATGGCAGGCGCTCGCGTCACTGCTTTCGTCACACCTACAGTTCCGCTGGCACTGAATTAGCGTGCCCTGGAAGTGGTATTTGCGAAAGGTGTCTACGAGGAAATGCGGGACTTTAAAACGTGGGCAAGCATTTTTTTTTGTGGCCGCACTCTCGTTTCCTGTGGAAACAGGCAAAATATCTAAAGTGAACAAGGCGTATGAACCAGGTGTGGAGGGAGGGACCACAAATATACATTGAGGCGAAAGATCACCTCGCTCCGTAGTATACGCGTACTACAGGCTATCTAGTGCTGTTTTTGTTGCGCAGGAATAACTTCTTAGCGATAAAGACGGTATGTGCACTTTATGCTACGGAGGAAAGAAAGAACTGGCAAAGGAGCACGACTTCAGTCAACTAGTACACCTGCTGGCAGCATAAGAATTCAGTGCCGGCAACGCTGGCAAATCCCTACTGCACACGCCATCAAGTCCACCCCGTTAAAAAAGAAAACATAGCTCCCGAGAGATCTTCCCTTAAGAGTTCTCAAGAATGAAGGTTATCGCCCATTTAACTGTAATGCGCAGATGATTATACACCTCAGAAAAGAAAAAGAAAATACTTAACTTTCCCTATGGATTTGTTCGCTTCATTGCCCGTTTTGGCTTCATGCGCTTCAAGTTTGTCACGTGACGCTTCCTGCTAGTCAATGTTTCCGTCCTCCGTGCCTTTAGCAGAATGACGGTGAAGGAGAGAAAAAAAAAGGAACAGAAGCGGCACACACAAAAGGGGACGAGATCAGCCTTGTCGATCGTTCCTCGCGTGTCCACCCTCTTGTGACGTCACTGGTTCACAGGCTCCAATGATGTCCCGCGTGGCTGGAGTTCGCGGGGCAGACGTTGTTGCTGAAAGAGAGAGAGGGCAACAATCAGGAATGTTTTTGTTGTTGTTGTTTTGTCTTCGGACAGTAGTCTTACGCAAGTACTACCACATTTTGTTGGCAGCCACACGGCAATAATTGTAACTTACTTTCGAGTTTTGTTCCTAGAAGCGAACGCGAAAAGTTTCTCCGTTAGTGGTCGCGTTGAAAGACCGTCACGATCGAAATGAGCTTTTGCACATGTTAAAAAAAGGTTATGTGGTGGTTTGTTGTCGCTTGACCATAGGATTAACAAGCGTGACGGTAAACCTGTTCATGAAGTATTTAATTAAAAATCAATTACCATTATCTGCGGGCAAAGTACGTCATTTTATGGAGACCTCGAGTGGGGCGTGATATAGTGAAGCTGCTATTAGAGCAGAAATGAATGCAACATTCGCCCCCCCCCCCCCTATACGTATCTCCGCACCACCGAAAAAATTGCGTTTGTGAAATATCAGTTAGATAGCGAAATATCATTTAGGTAGTTAATTGTGTGACAAGCTCTTTGGTGCACGTCAACGGCATATAACGACAGCAAGACCGCAGAGGGTGACAGACACCCTGCCTGTTTGAAAGAGTCATGCTTTAGAGAATACTCAATCTGACGACCACATGCACTCTGGTTGCTGACTACACGAATGATAAATTCAACTAGATGATAGCGACTACATTATGACAAATGATACATGAAAGCCAAATATTGTCAATGTTTTTGACCCATACGTGTACAAATAAACAGATGAATAAATAAATTACGCTCGAGCTCTGGCGGTGTGCTCGGTCACGCTCTATCATCGCTAACAGCTCGGCCAGATGGGAGGCGGTTCTCCGCAGCCCTCTTCTGGCTGACCAACTGTCAAGCAGGCCAACGATGCGGCCGAAAGGCTGGGCCTTCCGGTTCCCACGTGGGAGCGGCCCGCTTCGTGAAGACTCACGATCTGCAGGACTTTATTAAAGTTTTACCACACCATACTCGAGCGAGCTTTCGGGGAGTACATTGACGTACACTGTACTGATAACATTTCGGTTCTTGACGCGGGTGCTAAGTTTAATGAACCCGCGGTAAAGCCTGGTTGAGTTGGCTTGTCGAGTTGGCTTGTCGGGCCACATCATCCGGTCGTCCGGTTCGTGCAAACGCTATTGTATCGGGCCAAGCAAGCGTCGAGGCGATCTCGGTCAACATGCCTGCAAAGGAGGTAGCTTGACTCGCCCAACCCACTTGTCGAGATGCGCTTGAGCGGGGTCGGGCCGGGGCTGGGTCAGCTCGTCTTCCGACTGGACGCCTTCGTGTGAACGAAGCTACACATCATAGGCCCCCTCTTTTGTTGTATGCAAAGCAATAATGATGCCGAAGGTACTTCTTTCAGTGAATGTTCGGTTGACTAAATGGTTATGCATATTTGCTGTATGGGCGCGATCGGTTCGAGCGGCGCTTCGTCCACGTGAACACTAACTGTGCTGTCGTGTGTGCATACGCGTACTATTTTGCGACTGGGCCCTCGCACATGTACGTTCTTTGAGCCCCGAGTTATTTACGTGGTGAAACTTTTCTTTGCGTAAGCGATAACCGTTAAGTGCGCGCTTTTTAAAGCTGGGCTCTCCTTGCCTCTTCCCCGCCGGGTATATTATATATATATATATATAGACAACATAAGCCGCTGGCTTTGTGCTGGCTACTGGTCTTGCCGAGTAGGTCACGCGAGTCCCTGGGTATCTGGCGCGAGTATGTGCCCGAACAGACAGCTTCGCTACTGGTCCATTTACACTTAAACGGGAAAAGAACAACCGGAGAGGAATCGGGGTTTCTGTGGTCGGCAGCCCAACTCTGTGTCTAGCTTCATTCGCAGGCGATTAACACAGGCAGTGGCCTCGTTTGGACACAAACGCTTCATTTAAACAAGCTAAGTCACTCGCAGGACCATATGATGAAAAAAACAAAAAAACAGAGCTGTTCGCAAGTCGTGTGGCGCATACATCTGTGCAAATCCTCGTTGGCAGGCATTATCTTTACTTCTTTTCTTTAGAGAAACCACATAATAAAAGAAAATAAATAAAGAAACGTCCGAATAGTGATGCACACATTCACGCTTTGAACGAAGTTTGATGCTATACGCCTTATCTTAGAAGTCTTTGTTAACGTACGGTAGCGTTTGTAATTTTGAGCTCTCTCACGGCGATCGTTCGCAATTCACAGCAGCGTCGGCGTTGCGTTCGCTATAGCGAGACAGAGGTCAATTCATTGGTGAAACGCAGAGAGGCCGGCCTCAGATAATAGTCCTTTATAGCCTGCCACTATACTCAGAGGGCAGGCGTGAAAAAGCGAGGCATGAGCAGCAATGATGAGGACAGGCAGTCTGATGCGATTATACAGACACGTTCCTGCCCAAATTTAGGTGCCCGTTCGTAGTCTTGAATCTAGGCCTGTGTTGATTGGAAAGGCCAGCCTCCATGCCGACTTGCTTCGTTGATGTATTATGTCCGGCCAAGGGCCCAGTAACGCGTTTTTCACTCAACGGTCTTTTGTGTTAATTGGCGCCAACGAAGAGGCCAGCCGCCTGCAGTTCACGGACAGATTTGGGGACTGGCAAACAAGTACGAGCTGCGCTGTCTCGGGCATATTGCGCGCATCGCATGTATGGCGAGTCAGCGCATGGGATGGCGATGCAAGTACTGTCGCGTAGAGGCAGCACCTAGTCTAATTCTGTGCAGCACGCTCGCATGGCTACACGTCGTATGCCGCACGGCACCCAAAGTGGGGATAGAGCCTTTAAGGACGTCAGTGCATGGGGACGTTTCTTCTTGTGCCCAGTGCCTTGGTGTCGCTTTACGCAGAGCTTCGGTTAGAAAAGGATACCAGTGGTTCTCCGGACACTCCGGACTGCACGGGGAACGATCTTGATGGTGTAACGGCCGAAATGACCTAAAATGGAGGCACGCTCGTCACCACCCCGTTTTCGAGGCATCAGCCTGTGTTTACCAGGTTGGGCACTAGAGAGGTGACGTGCTGCCAATAGGTCATCTCGTAAACTATGTTCTCGGGGTTTTCTTTCTAAAGTAAGATACAGTTTCAACACATCCTTTAGAGATGCTGAACTACGTCAACCACATAATGGTGGCACAGAGGCGAGACGTCCAGGACATTTGTACACCTGGGCCCTGCATTCACAAAGCTTTTCTTTCGTAAGTGCTCTTAGCCATTGGCTGGCCGCCTTCGCTAACTATATGTCCAGCATCGGTATTGGCTAAAATTTGCTCTTGCGAACAATTCTAGCCTAAGGGCTTTTTGTGAGTTCGGAGCCCTGCCCTTTACGAAAGGAGGGAACTTCGCCGCCCCCCCCCCCCCGAACAAAATATTGGGTTTAATCCAATTTTCGCAAAACTTGTTCAGGATGCCAGAAATCGGGGATTACCGGGCTTTATTCGGAAATGAAGGACCCCATAGGTATGCTCAACTGGGTAAGTGCCCATTCTTGGCCAATCCACCGCATTGGATGCTCCACTGGTACACAAGCGGTATGGAATCTTGACTATAATAAAATATGCGTAACACTACAATGTGCACGCACCTTTCATCAACAGTCTTTCCTCGACAAGCATCGTACATCGTCTTCGTGACGCAAACAGCTAGGCGACGAGGTTGTGACCGAGTCTACATCCCTGAAGCCAACGAGCTTCGCGTCGTTTAGATTCCAACGTTGCGTTGGTTCTGCGTGTTTCGTTGTCTGTGCTGTAACCCGATTTGCAAGTGTCGTCAGAACAAACCGATTATGGCTCCTCTGGGAGCATTCGTATTGTTTCTCCCTGCCACTGAATCCTCGTTTGGTGCTGTTGCCGGCCCGTGCTTGGCAGTGAACAACTGCCGACGATTATGATGAAGTACATCAGTTTTGCCCTCCTGTCTACAGCGTAGGACCACTACAGCCCAGCAAGGAGCCTCTTACGACACCGAACAACAGAAAGACGAATTAGTAAGAGACCAAGGAAAATGCATTCGCCTTAGCAGAAATTGCAGAAATTCTTTTTAAAGAGAGTCATAAAAAAAAAAAGAAATAACTTCACTATTCCATGTTTACCCATTAAATCATTAAAACCAAAAGACACGCGTTTAAAATATTACATATTTCTTGCACTTGCACAG
Organism: Dermacentor variabilis; assembly: GCF_050947875.1. Lineage (NCBI taxonomy): Eukaryota > Metazoa > Arthropoda > Arachnida > Ixodida > Ixodidae > Dermacentor > Dermacentor variabilis. The sequence goes on from NC_134574.1 coordinate 103,773,770, forward strand.
TTCGAAGCATTAAACTGCGTACTTTTACTTGGGTCAGTCAGCGACTTTTGCTTGCTGGCGCTTTACAAATCTGTGCGCCCTATACCGAAACATACATTAACTCGTTCAAAAAATCCTTCGATACATGCCCTCGTGTTGGAACATATATGTGTTGACGTTTCAGGCATTATCAGTTGCATATATCTTGTGGGAAGACCGCTTGTTCTTGTGGCTCATCGCCGATGTCCTCGCCATCGTCAGCACTCGTCAGCAGTCGTCAGCAAACGCGCACCTCGAGGACCCATGCACACGAGTAATGTATGCATGGGGTCAGCCCGGCATGTTTTTAAGTCATCGTCGACACTGGTGCCGATTGTGTTCACAGAAACGCAATTTGCCTTCGGCGGAGCGGGAAATCGTTCCGGGCCGCTCGATCACTAAGCCGAGTAGCAAGCTTCGGTGACAGCCCCGGATGTTTCGCTTAAGCGAATACGTTCTTGTCAGCGGGCTCAAAGTACTAGGCGGGTTAAGCGAGTTCGCATTAAGTGCTTTATTTTCGTGAGGTCAATAGAACCCAACCAGTTACTTGCTCATCGTTCGGCATTGTTCGGCATCGTTCGTGCGGCATCGTTCGGGTTCGTTTTAACCGGAGCCTACTGTAAGTCTGCATACTGTAAGCCATTGCGTCAGTTTCTGAAAGCTAAAGAATCGTAACGAACGAATTAAATAAGAGAACAAATAATGGACAGCTCACTCTTGTTCCCTCATCTCTCGACGGAAGCAGTGGACTTTTCTTCCGCATCCGCGGCGTCCGCGGAAGAAGTCGTCGCAAACGACGTGGCAGTACCGTCGGCTTCTTCAACCCACGACGACGTGGTGTCCGTCGCGTTCTCGGAGAGCGAAATCTCGCCGAACGGAATCTCCGAAGGGGACGCATCCCCAGCAGTGACGTCATAGCCTACTGTCGCGTCGACAACGGTAGGCTCGTCGTTGATCGTCGTCGCCGTAGTGGTGGCCGTCGGAACTCTCGCCGCCTTCTGCGGAGCAGACGATAGCTGCGAACAGTCCGTCTCGTTCGTAGCAGACGACGATGGCGCAAACGCCGTCATGCGGCCCGTTTCGCGGTCCGACGATGACTGCGGGAGCTCCGAACGCATGTTGGGATCCCATAGGAACACGTAGTACATCGACAGCACGATCGCCGCGAGCGAGACAGAGAGAACGTACGCCATGACCGTCATGAGGCGCACGATCTTCTTGTGCCGCTTGGTCTCGTATATCTTGGCCTTGGCGGTGTCGAACGGCATCCCCCCCGGCATGGTGTCCACTCCTGCCACACCGCCACCGTCCTTGTTGTTGTTATTGTTCTTGGTCGAGCTATTCCCACCTCCGGCCAGGGTTGTAGCCGCCTGACCGGCCGGCGCTGCCGCCGGCTGCGTCGATGCGCCGCACTCGTTGGCCATCTTCATGGCCCGACGAGCGGCGCGGAACGTTGCCGCAGACGACGATGAGAGCAGGATGACGGGGCCGGGAGCGTGTAGCAGACGAGAAGCAGACGGCAGCAGACGACAATGAGTGTGTACGCTTTCGTTGCAGGGCCTAGTCGGAGTGATGCTATTTCAATCTCCGCTTCAGCCTTCGGAACTTTTTACGGGTCGGTTGTACGTCCGAGTGGTTCGCACTGGCACCCGCGCATTATACAAAGGGATATAGGACAGAGCTTCTCAGAGAGGAAGAGAGACGGCCGGAGAGACGTAGGATGCGGAGGAATGCGACGAGCATCGGAGAATTTCCCCGGATCGATAGGAGCACCGGGAAGCATGAGGGGCCGGTGATGGGAGCAGGTTCGGAGGCCAGTGGTGGCCTCTTGCGGCAAACGTGGCAGTCATGAAACTCAGGACATGGACCCCGGGATGGTAAACGCGCCGCGTTGGCGGTTTTTGGAGTGCCCCAATTTTATTACGATAACGGCCGCAACTACAACGTCATTTGTGACCCAATTAAACGTGTTCAGGTGTCCTTTTTCCTATCCTGGGATAGACGTATGCCGTCAACATCAAGCAGATCTTTCCCGAAACTTTACCAAAAATCCTTAAACGCACTTCAAAAACAGATACCTACCAACCCTCCCGAATTTTTCGCAAGGTTAACAAATTTGGCCGCATTTAATGAATGTCGCATCAAGTTTTACGAAAAATAAATTCAAAATAGAGCAGCACACAGCACAAGAATAAGACAAATTTAGAGAGGGCTTATTCATAAACTTGCAGAAAAGAAATAATAAAGTACAGCACGGTCGGCACTACCCTAGCAGCCTAACCTTCCGGACGCTTCAATGAACTTGAATTTACAAGAATTTACAGCGCCAAGCTTGTGCTCTTCTTTTTCCATGTTGTGTACGCGTTGCAACAATATTGAATCACCCCTCGAATTCCCCACATCAGCTGACGGACGCAAGATATGCCGCGGCTTGTAGTTTTATTCCGCAAATTCTATTAGGGTTTTCCTAATTCACATGGCCAACCTCTTCCAACCACTCACACTTCTTGCCGTCTCTTGAATTTCATGATTATTCAGCGTCTACGTGGTATGACTTCTCTTTTTTCTTCTAGTTTGTTTTGTCATGGCTATCAAGAAGGAAAACGACTTTTACCAGATCAGTCCATCGTCGAGTGTAACCTGGCCATAAATGCAGGGCAACACTTTTAGCAGCACATATCGAGTCTACGAGCGATGCCTTTGCTTCGTTTGTATAAAATCTTCATGTGACTTTTTCGTCAACATGTTCCTCATTTTTGTGTTCTTCTTTACAAAAATGTTAAATTGTGATACTAGTGACCAATCGTGTTATACAACTGCTACTTCACCCCCCTCCCCTCCCCCCCCCCCTTTTGTGACGATTCTATACGGGCCCTTGCAAACACGCGTAAGCGATCTAAGGGCCCATGCAACGCGAAGAACGCGCGCTTATCATCTTAAACTTTGTGGCGTAAATATGAACAGCAGGGCCTTTAATCAGACGCATAGCAGCGTTTAGGTAGTTCTTTTTTTTTTCTGTATTTCTTTTGCGTATTTTCACAGAAACTTTCGAAAGGTGAACTTTGAACGCTTGATTTTAGAAACAAATCACACACGCTAAGAAACATCAAGCATGTCAGTCTTTCCCCTCTCGCTGAGCTTTTTCTGGAAGCAGTCGCAACATTGCGACCGAGAAATCTCATGCGCGACTAGCGACGCAAGGGCGCCGTTCAAAGCTGGCTTCTTTGCAATAAGATCCTGTGAGAGAAGAAGCCCACTTTACAGGCTGCCTTGGCTCTATCGATGATGCCAAAGGCGTCGGAAGCAGCGTCGATAACAGCAAGAAATTCGCTAAATTAAGCTTATTTCCAGTCACCTTAATGACAGCTTTGCCTTTTTAAGGTGACCACACGTGCCGATTTAGGTGGGACCTATCCCGCTTTTACCGCCGCGGTCCAGCCGTCCCACAGATTAGGTGTGGGACGGTGTTTTGTCCCGCTTTGGCCTCTCCAGTTACCGAGCTGTCCCGAAATGCCCGCCCTGTGGTGTCGAATCGGCTGTTCGCGTTCTCGCATGTGGTGGCGACACCTTAAAATACGCTCGAAAGCAGATGGCAGCAAAGCGAAGTACTGCCGGAAGTGAGGCACATGAACGGATAGCCACTTCCGGCTCGTAAGTTTTCTCGATCCAGCTACAATGTACTTTCTCAAATGCCGTTGGCTAACGAGCCGTAGCCAAGCCAGAGTTGATGACCACGCCGTCTTCCTCGATGGTCTTCCTGCCGTCTTGCTCGTCACGCATATGTTGCACGGAAGCACGTGGAATAATGCTAAAGCGCAAGTGGAAATTAACTGAAGAGCGTGGAAAAGAGTTTCCGGTAACGTAAACGAAATTTGGAATAATTGTGAATGTCGTTTTCGCGTCTCCCTCCCCACCCCCTATCGTCCCGCATTGCATGACGTCGCGGGAATCTGCTCAAATTACGAAAATAGCCATCAAATTGTCCTGGTAAAATTTTCCAAGGGACTGACCAAGTTCAGTGTCTCGCCCCCATTTTTATCCCAAGGACGGACTATAACTGCGCCTCCATTTGTCGCTACTTTGACAGAGGAGTTTGCTACCGAAAAAGATGTGTTATTCAGCCATGTAGGCGCACTGAAGCTGTCTTTCATAGGCAAAACAAAATCTAATATATCACACCTTTTTTTTTTGGTAAATGGGGGCGCTTTTTCCCCGTTTCACATTCCAATCGTTGACATCACTACCGCAGGAGGCAAGTTAAAGCTATAGTTTAAACAATGACGAAGAGGAGCAAGTAATATATATAAAAAAAAAACAAAATTGCAAGAAAGTCGTCATCACTATCATTTAGCGATCCTTTTTCTCAAATTAGTGTGTTTGTGGCGGCGACCTAGCAATTTTTTCAAAAAAGTTATCGATACTTATCGGAAGTGTATCCTGTCTGGTGGCATAGATTTCGCATAATGCGAAGTTGTTATACTAAGTATATGCCTGGCGGTTGCGTCATTGAAGGTGTTACGTTAATTACGTGAAGGCGAAGCGGTTACGTGTCCGGCACTAAGCTGCCTTGCTGAGTATGCGCAGTGAGGGTCATCCCGAACTGTGGAACTGCTTTTAATTATTGCGTTGAATGACCAAAAATCATGGTCCGTTGACCTCAACTTATTTTCACCTGGGAGTAGTTCACAGTTTCTGTTGTAGCGCTTGCCTTCTATCTGAAGAAAACGTGTCAGCCTTACGGAAAAAGATGTGCCTATGACTCCCTATACTTGTGTACTCCCTATACTCCCTATGCTAAGTATAGGGATTCACAGTTTCTGTTATAGCGCTTCCATTCTATCTGAAGCAAACGTGTCAGCCTTACGGAAAAAGCTGTGCCTATGACTCCCTATACTCCCTATACTTGTGTACTTCCTATACTCCCTATGCTAAGTATAGGGAATACTACCTATACTTGTGAGAACGTATGTGCCGCCTTCACAAAAGAAGGGTACTTCCTCTGCGCCTGCATTCGTGCTTCAAGCAGACAATACGCACTGCCTGAGAGTACGCAAATGCTCGTGTAGTAGTATGTCGGCGTTTTATTTGTTTAAACTGGTTGACGAGTCATAATATTCCTAGCCTGGAATCAATATGCTGCCCCGGTACAAACTGTTGCACAAAATAGGTTAAAGAATAGACAAGATGCAGACTGCGACGGCACAGTGGTGCTGCCATACAGTGCGAGCGAAAAAAAAAAGAAAAAAGAAAGAAACCAACTCAAGAAAAGATCCACAACTCTGTTTGCATGACTCATATCGGAAGAAACATTTTCGAACTGCTTTCTTTTTGTTATTGTTGCTTTGTATGAACGTCGAAATCTTGAAATAAATCCTGAAAAAAATAGTGCACACCATTTTACGAGCGCGAAGCGTGTGGTATAGTTTCGATTACTTCGGGAATAAACTCAGTACTCCTTAGTTAACACACGCGATTCTCCAATTGTTTAAACGTAAAACGATATTTCATTTCAGTCAGTATTAGGGGGTCGCTCGCTAAAACCGCATGTAACAACAACAACAACAAAAACGTTTAGCACTACTATCGCTTACATCTTTGCAACCATAACTAACCACATGCGACTAATTACTTTGGTATCGTTGTGTAGGGAAAAGAAACCATTACTCGATCACGCATTTGTCGCGTCCGCAGGTGGCGCTCTTGTCCCACCACGCATATGGAAGAAAGTAAATGGGCTGGGAGAGTATTCGGATATTTGTACAGGAAAAACATTGATTCGCAGCGGAGGAGAAGAGCTAGGAAGCTTTACCAGCAAGCATGCGACCGCCATGGTGAGCAACATAGCAACAAAGAAGGTCAAGCGGAACGTCAGAGAGGCTGAGATAAGCTCATGGGTGGCGAAATTGGTAAAGAAACCTGCTATGAGTAAGAGGGGAAAAACGATATCAAGAAAGAAACAATTTATGATAACTCAAAGGGAGGCTCATTACTTTTCGAAGCGATATCAGGATGCCTTAGAACACACACTTATAAAGCGAAATACAAGGCAGAACACGCATGCGCTTGCTGCGGCAAAGCTAGGGAAACGATGAAGCATGTTTTATTAGAATGTGAAGATATCTGCCCAGCAGTCAATTTAGGCACCTCTGGCTTCGTTGAAGCCTTTGGGTTCAGGGAGAGCAGGGCGAAAGTAAACATGTCTGCAACAGAGATTAGCAAGAAGCGATTGGAAGATTGGTGGAAGAAAAGTAGGCAAACGACAAACAATATGTTACACTCCTGTAGCACGTAAAGGCGAAAGCCTGCTGCACACTTGGTAATGCGCCGTCTCGGCTTCTTTGGCTCGTTTTCAACGCTTTCGCGGGCTCGTATAGCGGAGTGTCAGACTCGCGCCAACGACGTTTCTCTTCGACTTTACGTTGCGTCCTCTCAGCCGGAGATTGAAACGTATGCTATTCTGTGTGTTGTAGGAGTGATTTCAATGTTCGCTGTTCGCTTCACTTTGCTGAGCGCTTATAGCCTCAGCCTTACGGGGGTATGATGAGCCCTTGCACTTTTAACAGTGTAGCTGTTCTAAGTCGAACCTTCACCGTCCGGCGTCCGGTGTCACGCAGGGGGCCAGGTTCCGGAGCTCACCTCCAGAGGGCGCGCCGAGAGTTGTTTATAACTCTATTGGCATGGTGCACCTGTATGACAATTCACTCGGGAGTAGGTTGCTCTTTGAAGCAAGAGCTGGTGCGCTCCGTACACTTGTGCGCCTTCGAAGCATAAACAGTGATGTGAGTGATGTGCGGTGTCGGGCGTGCGGGCAAGCGGACGAAAACATTGAACATGTGGTGCTGCGGTGTGAGGGCATCGGGCCAGCTGCCGCGCAGGGTATATCTCTGGAGGCTGCCCTTGGTTTCGAACAGACTAGCAGAGCGGACGGTGCATGCGGTATAGACAGAGCCGTAGTCGCAGAGACAAAGAGGCGCCTTGAATGCTGGCGAGCGGCACTTGCGGATGGACCCCAATGACTGCTTATCAGTGCAGCGCATTCTTTTTTTTTTCTCTTCTTTCCTTTGGTGTTCTTTCCTTTTCCTACCTGTGCCTGCTTTGCTCTCTAGGTAGGCAATAGAGCGTCATTCTGGCTTGGACGTGGTTGCCACGTCCACCCGATACAAAGGGTTGGCCACAATATCATCATCATATCATCATCATCATCAACCTACGTAGGACATTAGACAGTATAACAGCAGGAGTTTGGTGGCTCAATCCACCGCCCCGTTCCAAAGGGGACGCTCATAACATCCATCCATCCATCCATCCAGGAGCGGAGCCCCGCCGGGATGGGAGCGGACCAATCAGAGGATAGGGCTACAGGAGCAGATGTTTCGCCGGCGTACGCCCTTTTGCCCTATGGATTCCCCTAGGCGCCAGCGGCAGCGCCGATGTTGCGCAAATCCCGAGCTTTGAGAGCGAGAAGCGCAATTAAGCAAAGCGCCAGCGGAGGGAAGCCGCTACCCCCGAGGATTGAGGACGGGAAGCGCAAGCCAAGCGCCGATGGCGGCAAGCCAACCCCCACTTTCAAGAGAAGGTAATCCAAGCCAAGCGCCAGCAGAGGCAATTGCTAACCCCCAACTTCGAGAGTAGGAGGCCGAGCAGAGACGTCGACGCAGAGATTCCTCCCATGGAGGGTACCGATGGACGGTTCAAGTGAGAAATCCTCAACCATGAGTGCGGCCACAGCTTCAAGGTGTGTGATAGACTGTGGTTTGATCACAACCTCTCGCATCTTAAGAGTGCGCGCAATCCGGAACCGAAGCTTGAATCTAGCAAAACGACGAGACAATAGACTGTCATAAAAATCGCACTAAACACGAGTTCAAACTTGAGAAAACGACCACCAGCTTCGCTGTTTTAACAGCTTTCACTGCGTGGAACTGGCTTTACTTTTTCTGCTTGATTAGTGGGCTTGAGCCATTGCTAATGATGATAGTTTGTGTACCATTGGACTGTATACGTTCTTCTTATTTAAGGCCATCTGGGGTACGAGCCACATAAGGCTTTCGCCTTAACAACTCGAAAGCTGCGGCACGCCAGTGGTAGTTGATCCTAAAGCTCTGACCATGCGGAAGATATGTCCGGAATCTAACGGGAAGTCACATTAGAAATTTAGTAGCCATTATATTACGTTGTCCCACCGAGACGTCGAATAAACGGTGCAATGTTCTCGAAAATCAATTTCTTCAGTCTAATAATCACGGTTGCCCGGATATACCTTTCGCACATATGTATATACATTTATATTATACGTATATGTACGTGTGTGTATGTATTTGCAAGGAAATTTACGGGGAATATCTTTAGGATTATGAGGGAAAAGAATTCCCAATCTAGGCACGAAAATTCCCATTTTCGTTCCTAGGTTGGGGAATTATTCTGCAAAGTACGGAACATCACTGCTCGGCAATACGTTTGTCGATTCGATCGAGAGTGATCGCGTTTGAGAGAGCTCACTCTGTCATAGTGTAGGTGTAATGCATCGGACTCAAAACGGTGCTCATCAGGAGTTACAAGGTTCACACGTGTGTATAACGTGTTGCAGAAATTTGACGGTTGCTCGATTGTGCCGCCCACGCATTCGATACGTACGTACAGAGAGCAGCAGAAATGGCGTGACTCGAGATAGCAAAAAGACAGATCGAGGGGTGTCGATCCTCGCGCCCGCCACTTCTGAATACACGGTGCAGCGTGCATGTGTCCACAGGGAGCGCAAGCGCAGGAGACTGAGTACGATGTCTCAATATACCATTTATTTCGAGGAAACAATTAACTAGTTATTTTCCTCGAAAGAAATGGTACTGATTCTAGACTATAAATATTTGCGGAGTCTGTCACTTACAGCAAAGCTTTGATTTGGGCGCGTTGGTTCGTAGCTATATTCAAAAGTCAGAGAGGAATGGGGCCCAGTGTACAGTAGAAGAAATGTGTTGCAGTAAAATCGCTTGTGGTGTGGTCTTGTGCTTCTTTAGTTTGGTTCCGCCATAGTCATTAAATGACAGCATCAAAAATTAATGACAATAGAACAACGCACACCTTTAGCAGTTATAAATGATCAGGAAATTTTTCAATTAAATTTTGGCGTTTAACATGCCAAAACCAAGATATGATTTATGAGGGCGACGTAGTTGGAGGCTGCGGATTAATTTCTTGCCCACCTGGGGTTCTTTAACGTGCGCTTAATCTAAGTACACGAACGTTTTTGCATTTTGCCCCAACGAAATGCCTCCGCCACGTACGGGATCGAAAGCAGATACAACGGCGAGATTTACAATCAGAGACTGTGTTATAATTACAGCACAAAAATGGGACAAGAAAGAGGCTTGTCGCTCTTGCCCCATTTCTTGCGTTGTTTCTGTTTTGTTCCAGAACATCATATACCAACTAGCCTAACAGCAAATATCTTCTGAAGGCCGATTATTTTCCTTTTCTCACTCCTTTTGCCCTTCGGCTTTGGTTCGTCATGTCTCCGTTATCGCCAGTGTCGGCCACTTGCTGCGAGTGGTGATACACAATCGAACGAATCGCGATACAGAATCGAGCATTTTGGCGCAAAACAGCGCCAAAATGCATGGACGTCTGCTTCAAGCGCATTCTTCCTATAATTTCCCTAGTGTCACTAGCGCGGGGCGTGCCTGTCCCTAGTGCGAGGCGTGGCCGAAGTTTAATCAAATCCACGTTGGCGGCTGTGTTGCGCCGGCAGCGCCTTTGTCTTGCATTTGCTTCGGCCTCGCTTGCTCAGCTCCATTTCATTCCGGGCCCTGTCATCTGAAACTAGCACCAGCCGATTCACCTAAGTGTAGGTGAGATATGTGCGCCCTTGTTGTATTGTGACGTCAACCACATCGCGCGTGCGTTGTGAGCGGCCTCCGCGCAGTGCGCAGTGTACGCTCCCATTGAGCGAGCGTTCCGCGATGTGCTGCTGTCAAGACGAAAAATAGGCGCCCGGGAATGGGCACGGTCGTTTTAGAGCGCAGCTCTTTGGCGTCCGTTCCTGGGTTTCGCGTCGTCGTCGGCGTTGTCGTCGGCCTCGTAACCAGCTCCGCCCCCCTTTCATCCCCCCAGCGCTAGCAGCGACCGACTGATACCGCTGGATGCCGCTGACGCCGCTAGAGAGTCAAGATAACGTGACTGCATAGAACACCGTCGCCGCCATGCAGAAAGAGGAGGAAAGGGTCCCCCCCCCCCCTGTTCTTGTGTGGCGGATAGGGTGCTCTTCAGTTGCCGACGCGTCGGTTATTTCACGTAGGCCCCGGCACGTCGACGAATACGTGACCACCTTCCCACGGCTAGACCTGGTTCTTAGCGCTGCGGAAGCGAGGGTATCATATTGTTTGTGTCGGCATCGGCGGCGTTGTCCCTGAAACCAACTCCGCAGCTGGGGTTGACTCACTATCGGCGTCAGCGGCATCAGTCAGTCGCTGCTATCTCTTCCCTCCTCCCTTTATCGTGTTGTCCGCTTGCTGCGCGTGCTTCTGCCCCCATCGTTTGCCGCTGGGTGTACACGCCGCCCCCCTCCCCCCTCTTCCTGCGAGTCTCCGGTTGTCAAAGCGCCGGCATAGAGAAAGAAATTCAACAAGAGGGGACACTCTTCAAAAACTGGCAACAGGAAAGACGTCACGCCTAGTTTCAACATCCGTTAGTCGACGCGAGCATCAGAAAAAAAAAGAATGTGAAATAAACTTCCAGACAACGTTTTATTTTTTTTATTCTTTCCCACTAAAAGTGAAAAAGTTTTGCGTGTAAATGAACTTACTTTTTGCAACTTTTTGTTGCGTTGCCTAGCAACAAGCTAGCGGCACGCCAGACGCGCGTGCATACGTCATGCGCCAGACAAGCCGCAGGAGTGAGCGAGGCCGGCCGTACGTGCGAAGCTCGCGTGCTCGGCGACCCGTCTGTTTTGGATATAGCCCATGTTTTTGGGCTCCCGGCCTTCTCTATGCTTTTCTTGCGTATCGTCTGCATTTCGACACGGCACCACTGCACTACTGGACTACGGCAAGGTGAGAAATTGTGTTTGACAGTGTGCGGCGCATTTTAAGCACATTTAGGCTTAGTTCGAGTGGCGCAGTTAGCGAAAAACAGCTCCGCCGTCCTGGCGCAGTTAATTTGAGTTAATGCCTCGTCCTGGGAGATGTTTGCGACGCTTTCTATGAGCCCCAACATTACTGTAACTTATTTCGGTAGGTTTTGGGCACGCTTGCCGCGCCCGGCTTATTGACGCAGTAAGCGAAAACCGGCTCGGCCGTGTGAGGCATTTGCGCGTGTACATGCGTGTATTGCGTCGTAGCGCCTAAGACAGAAGTTTTCGCGCATTCTGTGGCCCCCAACATTATTGTAACTAGCGTCGTTATATTTGGGGTAGTTTAGAAGCACGGTTGCCGCGCCCGGCTTATTGACGCAGTTAGCGAAAAGCAGCTCGGCTGTGTGCCGCAGTTAGTTTCGCGTGTACTGGATCTTACTGGTAGAAGTTCGTGACGCATTCTCTGACCCGAAAAAGTATTGTAATTTGTCTGGTAACTTTTTGGGATATCTTCAGGCTTGCTCGCCGCGCCTGGGGTTGTGAAGGTGTTAGCAAAAAAGCAAGCCGGCCATAGTGAGTTAGTTTTGCGTGTACTGAATTTTAGTGGGACAAGTTTGTGACGCATTTTATAGCCCTGCAACAAGATATACCTTATTTCGGTACTCACGCTTCTCGAAAACGCGACGAGCGATTGCCGAGAGTGATAACACGGGAGTGTTGCATGCGCCGGCAGGAAGCGTAAAAGATAACACGGAGGAGCTCAAGAACATGACATTTACGTATTATGAGCGACTGAAAACAGGCTTTGCACCCACGAGTCTGACTTGAGTGCGATTAGAAGGCATTCTGCGAGCGTGTAACATGGTCTGGCTGAGCCTGTGTGTGTACTTCGCGTACCATCGTGTCGACTGAGGCCAAGTTGTTTTGGAAACGCGCAGTCACCCGTGTATTTGTGCACTTAAAGTGCAGGAAATAATGCCAGGGAAAGGAGGGGTGCTTGAAAATCGGATGCTCAGATTTTATGGCATTGTTTCGGAGGAGTCTTTGCTGCGAAATGTACGTAAAAGTAAATTTATCTGTAATGCCGCTCCTTCACCACTTACGCACGTTTCGCCTCTACACGAAATACTCCTGTTAGGTCAATATGCCAGAATGATACATGCTTGTAATTTACTTTCAGCTGATGGAATCCGGTTGAGCATCGTACGGCAACGACTGCTGCTTACCTGGTGCCACAACTTTCGATGAATGCAGAAGAAGCCCGGAACGAGCATTTATATAGAGCAAAATAAACATTTCATCATTACAGAAGATGTCTTTCATTTTCTTTATGAAATTGCACCTGACAGATTCGGTGCAGTCTTGTAAAGGTCAATAGCAATCATTTCTACGTAATAATGAAACGATTCCACGCCAAGGCCACGCGAGGTTCAGCAGAAGCGAAAAAAAAAAAAATGCCGCGCCGAGCAGCGGAGCCGGCGCGGCATGTAACAACTGGTGTTCAAAACGCGCGCGCCCAAAACCGAAACCGGAAGGAGTCAACAACATCCGCTTGGTGTGCTACAGTCAATTCGGCCGCTGGGCTCTATGGGAGTGTCCGCTCTTGTTGAAATTTCTTTCTCTATGGCGCCGGCTCGAACTTAATTCCTTTCTTCGCTCCTCCTCCAATGCAACCCCTGTGCGGTGGCAATCAGAGAGCCAGATCGGTGGCGGCGGATCTGTATATGTGCACCGCCCGAGCCGAAATTGCCGCTGCCGTTCGCCCTGTGCGGTGGCAATCAGAGAGCCAGATCGGTGGCGGCGGATCTGTATATGTGCACCGCCCGAGCCGAAATTGCCGCTGCCGTTCGCCACTGCGAAATTATCTGCCAGTTCTTTCTGAGCCATGAGCGAGACGACCGATGGAAGTCCTCCGTCTGCTGCTGCTGCTAAACGAGCTGCCAGAGCAGAGGCCCAGCGCCGTCGCCGTCAGAATCCAGAGGTGCGTGCCGCCGAAGCAGAAGCTTACCGTCGCCGCCGTCGAGATGATCCAGGAGTACGCGTCGCCGAAGCAGAGGCTAAGCGCCGCCGCCGAGAAGACCCTGCCGTTCGCGCCGCCGAAGCGGAGGCTCATCGCCGCCGTCGAGAGCAACCAGCAGTAAGCGAGGCTGAAGCAGAAGCTCATCGCCGCCGCCGAGAAGACCCTGCAGTTCGCGCCGCCGAAGCGGAGGCTCATCGCCGCCGTCGAGAGCAACCAGCAGTAAGCGAGGCTGAAGCAGAAGCTCATCGCCGCCGCCGAGAAGACCCTGCCGTTCGCACCGCCGAAGCGGAGGCTCATCGCCGCCGTCGAGAGCAACCAGCAGTAAGCGAGGCTGAAGCAGAAGCTCATCGCCGTCGCAGAGAAGACTCTACCGTTCGCGCGGCCGAGGCCGAGGCCAAACGCAAACAAAGGCTCGCAAACAGTCAGGGTGCAACAAATGCTTTCCGGCGACAGTTTACAGACAATCCGTTTGGAAGTTTGTGTTCAGTGTGTGATCGGCTCTGGTTCCAAAATGACGTGAAACCGCTTCCGGATACGTGCCGTGAGAATCTCCGGTGTGCGTTTCCCAACTCGGACTTGTGTCAATTCAGACTGTGTTCTTCATGCATGCAATCTGTGCGGGAAGGTGACATTACTCATTTCTTTGCCTCAATCTATCGAAAAGGTGAAACAGCTTATTTGCTGCGCTCAAATTTCGCATTAGGAAGTAACGTAATCGTCGGTAATTTTTTTGTTCTTTCGGGATGTAGCAATGGATTTGTTTAGTTAAGAATATGATGCCATTTGAAGGTATCTGTGGACGCTTTAGAGTGCAATAAGTTTGACAAGCTTAACAAGTTTGACAAGTTAGCGAACCAATAGTAAGAATAAACACATGGCTTAAAACTCCAGGCGAAACTGTTTCTCTATGCAGTTCGACTGGCTACTATAGTTCTGAAAAATATCGGCTTCATTTTTTTGCGGATGTTGTCTCGAATTAAATTTCTGTATACTCTAGCTTTCACGCCATGCACAGACAAACTAATATAGTGATGTGTATATATACCATTCTTGCCGCCAGAGTGCAAACGTAGCATTGCACGCACGCACACACGCGCACACACACACACACACACACACACACACACACACACACACACACACACACACACACACACACACACACACACACACACACACACACACACACACAAATATATTTATATATAATTCATTATAAATAGCATTTGACAACTGTGCATCTGATAGAACTCTCACTTGAGAGAACTTCAAGGGACCCAAGAAAATTGTTCACTTAAATGAAAGTTCACAATTGAATATTCACTGGAATATGAAACAGCATAGGGCAGACGAGTCGAAAGTGGGAAATGCAAATTATGGAGTTATGTACATCCATATATACAAAGTGCATAAGTTACGTTGCTGCCCATTTCATTAGAAAAAAAAAACTCATGTTCATTTGCACTCGTGCTCTTAAAGCGCAGAAGTAAGCTCTCCAGAGAGTGTTTTTATGCACTTCCTATGGCACAGCTTGTTGCTGAGACACGAAGACTCGCAACTTTCCAAGGCATCCTACAGCCTCGGCTAGAGTCACAATATTTGAATCTGCCTCTGCCATTGCGCTTTCCTCGTCACCCTCTTCCTTGGGATAAACACTGGAAACAATTTTCAGATCTAATAGTTCAGCACAGGTAACGAGCTCCCTGTCACTGCACAGTCTTCAAACGAAGTGTTACTGTCAACATCCAGCTGGGGACAGACCTCTGTCCACATCCTGGGGTCAATCATCTCGTCGCGCTGTTCCTCTTGGTCACGTTCACCACACATAATGGAGAGGTCAGATTTATGCCAGAAGTTTCTAATTGTAGCTGGTGTTACTGTTCACCAGGAGACTCAGGTTCATTCATCTGAAATATTTGCTGTCCAGAAATTCATTTAACTGAAAGATTTTTGCATATACATGTATAGTGCATAGGGAACCCGCTGGGGATATTCTAAAAGTTTGTTATTCTGAAATATTCGTTATACCGACATTCGTACAACTGAGACTTTACTGTATGTGCAGATATCAATCAGGCGAAGTTGTAAAACTTTATTTATATTGATTCTAAATTGAAATTTATCGTAGCTGTTTGCCGCCTCTAAAACAAACATCTAACCATGGACACATTTTTATGTGTCCAAATACAACCATTGCATTATTAAAACTACAGTTATCCAAACTGCTTGACTGATGTGGGCCACTCTGTGCTGTGTTTTCGCCTGTACCTAATCCAAGCACTCCATTGTTCTCATTTTCTAGGATACCTTACCATGGCCACATCAACTACAGCAATGCCAGTGGATCTGACTACTCCAATATCTGCCTTCACCATTGACCTGTACAAGCAACTTGATTCAGGGAGCGATGGAACAAAGAACGTTGTCTTCTCTCCGTTCAGCATCGCAGCTGCTCTGTCAATGACTCTTGCTGGTGCCAAAGACCACACCGCTACTGAAATCACCAATGTCTTGCACATAAATGGTGATGTGATCCACGCACAGTTTTCCGAATTCTTTGCGAAGGTTGAAACGTGTGCACCTGATGTGATGTTGGATGTTGCGAATCGCCTGTACTCCGAGAAGACGTTCGTAGTCCTGGAAGACTACATTTCCACACTGAAGAAATTTTACAACAGCACTGTGATGCCTGTCGATTTCAAGAGCAGTGCTGAAGCAGCCAGACTTGCAATAAATGCCTGGGTAGAAGAAACAACTAAGTCAAAAATCAAGGACCTTCTTCCCAGTGGTGCTGTGGATTCCGACACTGCTCTTGTGTTGATCAATGCCATTTACTTCAAGGGTCTGTGGAAAGATCAGTTCAACCCCAAGGCAACTACCCTGCAGGAGTTTCACAGATCCAAAGAAACAGCTAAAGAGGTCCAAATGATGCACAAGCAATCACGCTTTAAGATCAACACCAAATGCACAGACCTGAATGCTAATGCAATTGAAATCCCATACAAAGGCGGCAAGACGTCTATGGTGATCCTTCTGCCCCATGAAGTTGACGGCCTTCCAGATCTGGAGGCAACACTTACGCCATCAAAGCTGTTGGATGTCTTGAATGGTCTTGATTCGAAAACGGTCGCTCTCAGTCTCCCACGATTTAGAATTGAGTACCGCTTAGACTTAAAGAAAACGCTTCATGTGATGGGCATAAAAGATTTGTTCACTGACAAGGCAGATCTGTCGGGAATAGATGGGAAAAAAGACCTCATGGTCTCAGCTGCAGTTCACAAGGCCTTTGTAGAAGTTAATGAGGAAGGCACAGAGGCAGCAGCTGCTACAGGAATGTTGGGAAGGCCAAAGTCTGCTGTCAGAGTTATTCCATTCTCAGTTGACCACCCATTCATGTTCTTCATTCGAAGTCATGACCCAGATGTAATTCTTTTTGCAGGCTCTGTACGCAATGTATAGCAGTTTAAGGGAGGTGGATGTTGAGAAGACTTGTCTGTGATTGTCAGTGCATTATAAGAGGAGTGACTAGACTGTAATGTCTGCAAGCAGGGGCACTGTCATCTGCATCATGGAGGGTACTGCAGTAGCTCCTCTGCTATAGCTTTCTGGTGCTGAGTGCAGGATCATGGCGTCATCTCCTTTTCATGGAGGCCGCATACCGAATTCGGAAGAATGCAATGAACACGTAGCAGGCTTTATGTGCAAGAATGTAAGAAAACACATTCACATATTCTGTGCAGGAAATCACTGCAGTTGCAGTACTGCAGTTCCTGAAGTCGACAGACCTTACTTATCGATTGCGATTCAGCTGTGCACATCCAAACGGAGCGACATGTGCGTGCAGATTGGCAGCAGTGCCCAGCTAAAGTTTTCTGTTCCCTCTAGGATTAAAACTTTGGCAGGTTGATGCGTATTCCTCTACATACAGAGCACACAAGGCCAAAACGCATCATTCTTGTGTGCACTGCACATAGGAGCCCGTGCTCTAGCAATAAGTGTTTTCTCTCCTCAATTTTCTTTTTTATCCCCTGACTATCTCTCCCCCGCAATGGGTAGCAAACAGACAGTGTGTCTGGTTGATCTATCTGTCTTTTCTTCATCTTTCTCCCTCTCTTTCACCGTCACACGATGAGAAATGACAAACACTGGCGCAATATGTTTTTGCAAGAGTCATAATTGCATACACACTACTCCTGCACAAAGTGTTACTGGAGTGCTTCCTGAATGATGCTAGCTTGTTTTATATGTAGTTTCATGCAGCCGGTGCAATAATGTCACAGCGTAATTTTTGTGCAATATTTGGCCATTGCAGAGTGTGCATTGGGCAGCGAGGTATGGGAATGTGACCTACACACCACTGCATCGTGATTAGTCCAGGCCTATATTTCGTGTCTCAATGTTGTTGCTGCTTCTTTATAAAATTGTGACCTTTCACTATACTGCCAATGCATTTGGGTCCTTCTGAGCAGGCATGGGCCGACATCAGTGTCGGCAGCTATTAATATTTGTAACGCATTCACAGATGACTTGTTTGTGCTTGCATTACTGTAAAGTTCCTTAGCACATGTCTAGAATAAAGTAAAAAAAAATGCAGAGTGGGCCATTTTTCCAATTCATGCACTAAAGAGGTAAAAATATAAGCGCATTTCAAATGTTAGTAGTGTATAGGCACCTCTTCCATTGAGTGTAAATTCGCTTATTGTGCCAAAAATTTCTTTAATTCTTTACTGTTTCAATCGAAAGTCAGAACCAACTGTTCATTTGTCTAGCAGTTGTATGCTTTCTGTGATGATGTGCTATTTCCAGCAGTTTCCATAATAAAATAAAGTTTCAGTGCCTCCATGGGTATAGCTGAAAGCACAAAAGAGGACTGTGATGCTTAAACCATCAAGCTTTCTTTTGTACCTTGATGCAGGTACAGAGTGCGGATTTATAGTAGACATGTTCTGAAAACTTGGTAGCATCAGGTGTGATGCAGATTACCAGTCATAGAAGGGGCAAGCACTTTTTGTGGGTCTCAGTTTATGAGGGCGAATAAGAAAGTCTAAGCTCCTATTTTTTTAGCCATATTGTGGCTGGAAATGCGAACTCATCATGTCCATTCCCAGTGGTGGACCTTTCTAGGACCGGTCCGGGCTTATCTGCAGTAGCTCCACAGCACGGTGCTGTTGTCATTTGTTGAAGGTGGCGGGGCTTGTACTTCGCACATCCACAGCATATGAGCAATGAAGCGTGATTCATTTTCTAGGGAGCAAGGGACGAACTGCCATTGAAATCCACAGGGAAATGCAGCCCGCATAAGGGGAAATGTGGGTCGCTTTGAGAAGTTTGAGGTGGTGGCGTTGTGAGTTCGCAGAAGGCCGTGAAGCCAAGACGGCAGTTCGACAGTGGTTCCACAGTCAGCCGGACGTATTCTACCAAAGGGGCATCTCAAATTTAGGGCTGCGATGGGACAAATGCCTCAACTGATGTAGGAACCGCGTGGAAAAATAGTGTAAGGTACGCAGAATAGTATGTATAGCTGTAATTACTTGTCTATACCTTAATTTGGCTTATTTAAAATAGGGGCAAAGGCTTTCTGATTCACCCTGATAAGATGATAACGTACCTGAAAGTCTGGATCAACAATATTTTGGAGTTGAGCATGCATATTTAACTTAACACCATGTTTTGTGCAGCAGTTTTAGATACCTGTTGTCAACTGTGAATCTCAATACAGGCATGTTGTGAAAATGCTTATGTAAGGCCGGCTACTTGTTTGGTGCTGCATGTTGGTTATGCTACACTGCTGCTCTTGATGTGCTCCCAGCATGTCAGAATTGAGATGTGTCACCTCCAAACTCTGATTTCAACTGATGAATGCTAATGCAAAGCCCACAATAAAATATTTCTTGTGCTCTGGGGAGAAAGTTTTTAGTTAAAGGTAGTTCAGGAAACCAATTACTATTTAATTACTATACTTATTATTTTAAAATTTCATTTTATTTTGCACACATGTATTTTGTATGGTCTTCAATAAAGGTGAACAACTTGTTCTAATTTTACTTCATGTAACACGGTACGTGTTTTGTCTTTGTGACGGGGAAAAAGGAATTATGATCTTCAGAGTGCACGAAATGTGGGCAACAGAGAATTTAGGTATCACTGATTTATGCTCTTTATTTAATGAATTAATCATTGCTGGTAAGAAATGTTCTAGAAGTAAACATATAACTGCATGTTTTCTAGAAGCAGTTGATACTTGAAAACTTGTGAGTAAGTCTCATGCCTTGTGGTGCATATACAACATTCTGCAAGTGCAAATGAACTGAATAATTACCACTTCACAAAGTGTTGAATCTATGTCATGGCAAAGCCCGACATAGTAGCGCAAGAACATTAATTAATTAATTGATTAATTAATTTAACGTACCCTCAGGGCCAAAGGCATTAGAGAAGAGATTGGGTTACATGTGAAATAGAATGTATGTATGTATGTGTGTGCGTGTATATATATATATATATATATAAAGTGAGCAAACATACAATTCTAATTATACAATGTTTAGCTAAGGCATTCTTGAACAAGTGGTGATTTGTGATGGTGGTGACATGCGTAGGAAGGTGATTCCACTACATATTCTGATGCATGTGATAATAATGACTGAAAAAAAGCGTCAGTTTTGCAAAAAGGAATTCGAACTTTTAGTGTGTGATCTAAGTGAGATAAAACATACTTAGAAGGTGATATAAGCTCATTGCAGAGCTGAGCACGATGAAATATTGCATGAAAAAGGCTTAAATGAAATAACTTGTGATGGGATGCAAGGGATGATAGGTCAAGACTTGATTTCATGGAGCATATGCTTGCTGTTCTGTTGTAATCAGAAAGAATTAATCGTGTAGGGCCATTTCGAACTATTTCTAGTGAACGAATGACGTTTTTGCGGTTTGGATCCCAGGTGGAGGCAGCATATTCTAGTTTCGAGCGAATCAGCGTTTTGTACATGACCAGGTAGTTTTATAGATGAAAGAACTTTTGCGAAGTTATGTCAGAGGTATCCTGAAATTCGATTAGCGTTGTTAATTATACACAACATGTGGTCTGCCCAAGAGAGGTTTGATGTAATGTGAATGCCAAGGTATATAAATTTGTGTGAGAACAGTCTCCAAAGAAGTGTTAGCGATGTAGTCAATTGATGAAACAGCTGATGTTCTAGATATGCACATATGTTTGCATTTCCTTATGTTATGTCAACCATATGTTGCACCATTTGTTGATAGCATCGAGGTCAGATTGAATGGTCTTAAAATCATCAGCGCAGGTTATTTCTCAACAGACAACACAATCATTGGCAAATAGGTGAATGTACGAGGAAACACACAAAGTCATTAATGTAAATAAGAAAGAGTAATGGGCCTAGTACTGTCCCTTGAGGGACCACAGATTGAACAGCAGTGTGCTCCAAATTTATGTTATTTGTAGACACAAACTTGGAACGGTTAGTAAAAAAATTTCTAGCCAAAAGAGCACTTTAAGCTGGCACAGCTTGTAGAGAAGCAGTTTATGGCATATCTTGTCAGATACTTTAGAATAGTTTAGAAAAATGCAGTCAATTAGAGATGAATGACCAAGGATGGCACAAAGTTTGTGAGTGAAAGATAGTTTGGTATCACAAGAATATGATTTGCAAAAACGATGTTGTGATGGCAAAAAAAAAAAATTCAAAAAAGTTAGCAAAGCTTAACAACACAATATGTGCAAATATTTTGTAAGAAATACTTGTGAGGGCTATGGGTGGATAATTTCATGGTGATTTCGGATTACCTGATTTAAAAAGTGGAATCGGCTTACCCGGTCTTTCATTCAGCAGGGAGAGATCACACGTTTAATGATTGCTGAAACAGCGTAGTTAATATAATTGAGGCATACACAATTGTGGCTTTCAAAAACGTTGTGTTAACTTCATCGCAGCCGGGTGAAGAGGAGAATTTTAGTTTGCTAATTATATTTTCAACACAATCGGTACAAGTGCACCCCGGCCTGGCGTTCGGCTTTCTTCAGGGGTGATACGCTTAGGAAAGGAGCCCGCACCCTAAATTCCCATTGAAATCCTCGTGAGCACACACACACAAAAAAAAAAATGTTTGGGCCGCTCCCATGGCTGCCATTTCCCATGTGGCACCCCAAATGTACCTATTTAGGTGAAGACGCCTTCGGGTTGGAGACAAACACCCCTTTCGAAGCGTTGAGCTCCCATAATGGCCGAGTGCCAGGTCGGGAGTGCACTTTTTCATATTTTACCAGTAGGTACCCAGGACCGTCTGTGGTTCTTTGTTTGAGCATGCCTGATATCATGCGATATTAATAAATTAAGGCAAGCAGACACACACGTTTGAATTCCGATTATTAGTGCTCATGGAATTGTATCATATATAGCCTATTTACCATATTTTACCATATTACCACATTAGCCAATTAATAAATTATTTTGCTTGAGGGCTGCATGTTTGCAGTGCTGTTTGTCTCACATTCAAATACAGATGTATTCGGGCTCCTATGAAGAAGTCAGAATAGAATGGAATCTATTGACAGGAAAGACAGAGAGGTCGACCTGAGCTAGTGCGCTCTAGTCTGCTACACTGCAAGGGGAAGAGGGAAGGGGTGTGAAAGTAATGGGACGTATGATGATGATAAGAGAAGTGGTGAGTGCTTATGTACATGAGACAGTTGCCTTGCTAGAGCCGCCCGTCAAGCTTGGTATCCTGCAGAAACTTCAACAACACTTTAGTTGCGTGCATTGAAGTTGCAGTGTCAGGCCATGGGCCGAGGATAGCTTCCTCCGACAGTGGTTGCCTGCCAACGCTGGCTAGTAAACTTTTTAACGTCCTTTGCTCCAGCATATATGCTGGGAAGTCGCACATTATGTGTTCCAGTGTTTCAGGCATCTGGCAGTGTTCATAATCAGGGCTGTTCGATTGGCCAATGAGCTGCGTGTAGTGACGGGTGAAAACAATGCCCAGCCCAATCCTCTGTAGCAATGATGTTTTGCTCCACATAACCTTTGGGGGCAAACAGAATTTACTGTCTGGGTCGATCATATGTAGGCGTCTCTGAATGTTGTCATCGTGGGCTCTGTATGCGTTTGTAATGTCTTGCATGAGTGCCTTGATCATGGACTTGGAGTCAGGTTGCGAGTAGGCAATCCGTACTTCATAAGAGGAAGTGAAGGCCGATCTTGCCTCACTGTCAGTGAGTTCATTGCCAATCACACCAAAATGACTGGGCACCCATTGAAAAGTGATCACGTGGCCACTTGGCACCGTGATGAAGTTCGGCGATTTCCAGCATGAGCAGGTAGTATGGTCCTTTCTTTAAAAAGCATTTTAGCACCTGAAGTGCTGATTGGGCATCGCAGAATGCCGTCCATTTATGAGGTGTCTGTGTTCTCATAAAACGGGCAGCCTCCCATATTCCCACAAATTCCGTAGCTGTAGATGTCGGTTTGTGGTCTAGTTGAAATCGCCGAGCAATTCCAAGTTGTGGGTTGACAAATGCGGTCGTTATTATATATAGCGTGACCGAACCATCGGTATATACTTGTACAGTCCCACTATACAATGTAAATATATGGGACAGGGTGAGCCGTTTCAAGCCGATGGAGGAAACGTGGGAGTTCTTCATAATTCGAGGTATCTGAACCTCACTAGTAGTCTTGGCAATGTCCATGGAGGTGTTGCGGGGATGTTGGTGGCTTGGAACGTTGCACATATAATGCCTGCGTGACATGCAGTTGCTTTAGAAAAACCACAGTCAAGGTAGGTTCTTGGAAGTGTTGACAAAGGATGGTGTGAGCGTCTGGTCAGCAGGCGAAGATAGGTTCGCACAGGTTCACAAGACCTGTATATGTCAATTGGACAAGCCCGTGCTTTCGCTACTGTGGCCTTAGTTGACGTGCAGCATGGCAAGCCAAGGCATATACGCAGTGCTTGTGTCTGAAGGCTCTCCAGCGTGCGTATAGAAGATGATCCCATGTTAGATACCACAGGCATGCTGTAGCGTATGTAGCCCACAAAAAGTGCCTGGTACCCTTGGAGCAAACTTCGCTCAGAGTGGTCCCATCTCAGTCCTGATATTACACGAAGAATGTGTATGAAGTTGGTCAGTTTCGCCCTAAGCGCAGTAACGTGTTTGGTCCAAGAAAGATTGCAATCTATTATCACGCAAAGAATTCAGTGGTGAGTGACTAAAGGGAGCACCGTTCTGTCGACAACAATTGGATATTGTGACATTGATTTGTGCGTGAATGCCAACACTGCACATTTAGTTGCTGAAAGTTACACGCCTCTACGGCGCAAGTACTTTGCCGTGATGGTAGCCGCATGTTGAAGCCTTGCACACACTTGTGGGCGTGTGACCCCAGATGACCAGATACAGATATCATCCGCGTACGTGCTGATAGGCGTTGTTTCAGGTAGCTCATCTGCAAGGCCCACCAGTATGACATTGAACAATATTGGGCTAACGACGCCACCCTGCGGAACACCCCTGCGAACTTCATGTCTATCAGTCTCACCATCCGAAGTGGACACGCTTATAATTCATATAAGGCTCTATGAGGCCTCAAAATTCGAAATATTTGAAGACTATGAACTTCTTCAACATGAACATGACTGGGTATGTGCACATATATAATGCGTGCTTCTGAAGAAAAAAAAAATGTTCTTTTGACTTTTGGTGGGCATGAACAAGACTGGTGTTAATTAAGGTGGGATTGCACTTGGACCGGGTTTCTTGTCTGTATGCAACTTGTAACGTGTCTTTATGCAAGCTGAAGCAACTATATATGTATAGTCTTAAATGGAATTGTAGGTTTAGTTAACCTCTTTCTGTGCGTGACAGTTGGGCATGTTCCTACTTCCTACATCTAATTGATAATTATATACATAAAGAAATCTCTGATACGTACACCTTTATAATAATAATAATAATAGTGGATGGTTCGGGAGGCTGTGTAAAAATGTAGAATAAAATTGGCTGGTAAATATAGGAGTCTCAGATAAAATAACGGTATGCAAGCTGCAGAACGTGGTTCCACAAATAAAAATGCGACGGCGATTGTGTCATATATCACTCTAAAAAAACATTGCATGATATGACAAATTAAGGCATGATATATATAGACATGGCCAAGTTTTAAAATTTTTCTTTGCATGGTCTATTTCACACTTGCAAAAACCTAAGCAAAAGTGAGGTGTGAAGTACCACGTCTTCTATGCTCTATCACCTAATATATGGTCATTCGATCTGCACCAATATTTTCGCAGCCTTGTACTTTATACGCAATCTTATGTGCACTCATATACTCGTCGACACTCACTCACGTTCCTACTCGGCACCCGCTGATAACAACACAGCACACGCGCTCATACATGTTTTATTTTATTCACGTTTATACCGACACTCTCGTAACGTACGCGCACGCTCGATCGCCGACAGATCTTTTTCTTTTTTTCCCAAGGAGATGCTGACAGTAGCTCACGTTCATACTCACGTCCACGCACATACTTCGTCACTCACTAATGAAGCAAACGCTCGATTTGAAGCCTGTGAAATTAACGAGTAGAACTTGAATGCTGCAGGCACATACCTCGATCGCCGATGGTGCAATAAAATACGAAACCCGACGTTATGTCGCCAGCTTCGTTTTCGAAAGAAACAGTAACGAGTCAACAAATCTGTGCAGACAGCCGTAATTCGTGACTATCATTTAGTGATTTAATTCACTAAGTACAATATTGACAATTAATGCTTATCAATGCAGAACTCGGGAAACGAAGAAAAGCGAAACTAGAGACGTCTGCTCACAGGCGCATTCTTCCCCATGATTTCTCTAGTGCCCCTAGCACTTTCTTAACGTGTCAACAACGTTGGCGCCAATCACGCCGGCAACGCCTTCTCTTGCATTCTCTTTTGCCTGTCATTGTCGTTTCATCCTGGGAGCTACTACCTGAACACCCATAGTGCATGATACCGGCTGGTCGCACAGGGAACTTTTGAGAGCCCACAATCGGGATCGAATTTTACAACTCCGCGCTATAGCTGCGGAATGAGTTGCCAATCGCGATCGAAAGTGCCCAGTACGTGTGAGCGGAATATGAGGAATAGATTTGTAAATTTGACATCGACGATACTGCGCTTGCGTCGCCGTACTGCCATTGTAATATCAATTGCCACGCTGCTTCAATATATAGAAATACATCGCTGCTTTCGTAAGGTTTTGTTCCGCCCATGACATAAGTATAAGAGCTGTCTGATGACATAAAACAAAATTGGTGCCGTTGTGAATGCATTTTTTGTGATAGAAAACACATGCACTGCTCAAAATAACTCGGCAGTGTCTGTTCTGCTGGTAGGCTGAAGGATTTCTTGAAATATTTTCATCATTGTGTTCTAAATTAATTGGCTATCACATGTAACGTACGACAGACTGCTGGGAGAATCTATATACCTTTTGATTTCATCGCGCCTGACGGAATAATTTAATCACGGCACCCGATTGAGTGAGAAGCAGCCGGTGTATTGCTGTTAATTTTATTACCACAGCAGCCGAATTGCCAGATAGTGTTTGAGAGAGCTCACTCTGTCATAGTGTAGGCATGTGTAATGCGCATCGAACTCAAAACGGTACTCGTCAGGAGTTACGGTTCACAAGTGTGTATAACTTGTTGCAGAAATTTGACGGTTGCTCGATTGTGCCGCCCACGCATTCCATACGTACGTATAGAGACCAGCAGAAATGGCGTGACTCAAGATAGCAAAAAGACAGATCGAGGAGTGTCGATCCTTGCGCCCACCACTTCTGAATACACTGCGGAACGTGCCTGTGTCCACAGGGAGCGCAAGCACAAGAGACTGAATACGATGTCTCAATACCATTTATTTCGAGGAAACAATTAACTGTAAACTAGTTGTTGGCACTGACTCTAGACTATAAATATCTGCGGAGTCTTTCACTTACAGTAAAGCTTTGATTTGGGCGCGTTGGTTCGTAGCTATATATATATATATATATTAAAATGTCCGAGAGGAGTGGGCCCAGTGTACAGTAGAAGAAATATATTGCAATAAAATCGATTGTGGTGTGGTTTTGTGTTTCCGTGTTTTCGTCTCAGTCGCTCTGCGCCTTTTGAATATATCTGTCATTTTTAGTGCTTAAATGACAGCAACAAAAATGAATGACAATAGAACAACGCGCACCTTCAGCAGTCATGATGAGGAAATTTTTCAATGAAATTTTGCCGTTTTACATGCCAAAACACGATCTACTTTTTGAGAGCGACGTATAGTTGCAGGCTGCAGATTAATTTCTTGGCCACCTGGGGTTCTTTCACGTGCGCTTAATATAAGTAGCGAACGTTCTTGCATTTCGCCACAACGAAATGCCTCCACAGCGTCCGGGATCGAAAGCAGATACAGCGGCGAGATTTACAATCAGAGACTGTGTTATAACAATAACAATACAAAATGGACAAGAAAGAGGTTTCTCGCTCTTGTCCCACTTCTTGCGTTGTTTTTGTTTTGTTCTAAAACATCATATACCAACTAGCCCAACAGCAAATATCTCCTGAAGGGCCGATTATTTTCCTTTTTTCACTACTTTTGCAGCTTTAGTTCGCCATGCCTCCGTTATCGCCAGAATCGGCCACTTGCTGCGAGTGGTGACACAGAATCGAACTTTAAACAGCGCCAAAATGCATGGACGTCTGCTTCGAGCCGCATTCTTCCTATAATTTCCCTAGTGTCACTAGCGCGGGGCGTGCCTGTCCCTAGTGCCGGGCGTGGCTGAAGTTTAATCAAAACCACGTTGGCGGCCGTCTTTTCGGCTTCGCTTGCTCAGCTGCATTTCATTCCGGGCCCTGCTATCTGAAACCAGCACCAGCTGATCCACCGAAGTGTAGGTGAGGTATACGTGCCCTTGTTGTATTGTGACGTCCACAAAATCGCGCGTGCGTTGTGAGCGGATCCCGCGCACTGCGCAGTGTACGCTCCCATAACGCTACAAAATTGAGCGAGTGTTCCGCGGATGTGCTGCTGTCAAGACGAAAAATAAGCGCCCGGGAATGGGCACGGTCGTGTTCTCTCGACATGTAGCAACAGATTTGTTTCGTTAAGATGGTGCCGTTTGAAGGTACCTGCGGATGCTTTAGAGTGCAATAAGTTTGACAAGCCGTGCAGTTGGCGAACCAATATAGTAAGAATAAACACATGGCTTAAAACTCCAGGCGAGACTCCTTCTCTGTGCAGTTCGACTAGCTACTATAGTTCTGAAATATATCGACTGCATTTTTTTTTCGGATGTTGTCTCGAAGTAATTTCTGTATACTCTTTCCCGCCATGCACAGACAAATATAATGTAGTGATGCGTATACCATTCTTGCCGCTAGAGTGCAAACGTAGCACTTTTAATTGCCTTGTATTTGCCGCATTGCACACACACGCACGCACGCACGCACGCACACACACACACACACACACACACACACACACACACACACACACACACACACACACACACACACACACACACACACACACACACACACACACACATATATATATATATATATATATATATATATATAATCATTCATTATAAATAGCATTTGACAACTGTGCATATGATAGAACTCTCACTTGAGAGAACTTCAAGGGACCCAAGGAAATTTTTCACTTAAATGAAAGTTCACTTAATTGAATGTTCACTAGAATATGAAACAGCATAGGGCAGACGAGTCGAAAGTGTGAAATGGGACTTTTAGAGTTATGTATATTCATATATACAAAGTGGCACAGTTACGCTGCTGCCTATCTCATTAAAAAAAAAACACTCATTTTCATTTGCACTGGTGCTCTTAAAGCGCAGAAGTAAGCTCTCCAGAGAGTCTGTTTTTGTGCACTTCCTCTGGCACAGCTTGTTGCTGAGACACGAAGTCTCGCAACTTTCCAAGGCATCCTACAGCCTCGGCTAGAGTTACAATATTTGAATCTGCCTCTTCCATTGCGCTTTCCTCGTCACCATCTTCCTTGGGATGAACACTGGAAACAATTTTCAGATCTAATAGCTCGGCACAGTTATCGAGCTCCATATCACTGCACAGTCTTCAAACGAAGTGTTACTGTCAACATCCAGCTGGGGACAGACCTCTGTCCACATCCTGGGGTCAATCATCTCGTCGCGCTGTTCCTCTTGGTCACTTTCACCACACATGAGGGAGAGGTCGGATTTATGCCAGCAGTTTTTAATTGTAGCTGGTGTCACTGTTCACCAGGAGACTCAGGTTCATTCATCTGAAATATTTGCTGTCTAGAAATTCATTTAACTGAAAGATTTTTGCATATAATGCATAGGGAACCCACTGGGGATATTCTAAATGTTTGTTAGTCTGAAATATTCGTTAAACCGACATTCGTACAACTGAAACTTTACTGTATGTGTAGATATCAATCAGACGAAGCTGTAAAGCTTTATTTATATTGATTCTAAACTGAAATTTATCCTAGCTGTTTGCCGCCTCTAAAACAAACGTCTAACCATGGCTACATTTTTTATGTGTCCAAATGCAACCATTCCACTATTTAAACTACCATTATCCAAACTGCTTGACTGATGTGTGCCACTCTGTGCTGTGTTTTCGCCTGTACCTAATTTAAGCAGTCCATTGTTTTCATTTTCTAGGATACCTCACCATGGCCACATCAACTACAGCAATGCCAGTGGATCTGACTACTCCAATATCTGCCTTCACCATTGACCTGTACAAGCAACTTGATTCAGGGAGCGATGGAACAAAGAACGTTGTCTTCTCTCCGTTCAGCATCGCAGCTGCTCTGTCAATGACTCTTGCTGGTGCCAAGGAGCAGACTGCTACTGAAATCACCAATGTCTTTCGCGTAAATGGTGATGTGATCCACGCACAGTTTTCCGAATTCTTTGCGAAGGTTGAAACTTATGCACCTGATGTGATGTTGGATGTTGCGAATCGCCTGTACTCCGAGAAGACGTTCGTAGTCCTGGAAGACTACATTTCCACACTGAAGAAATTTTACAACAGCACTGTGATACCTGTCGATTTCAAGAGCAGTGCTGAAGCAGCCAGACTTGCAATAAATGCCTGGGTAGAAGAAACAACTAAGTCAAAAATCAAGGACCTTCTTCCCAGTGGTGCTGTGGATTCCGACACTGCTCTTGTGTTGATCAATGCCATTTACTTCAAGGGTCTGTGGAAAGATCAGTTCAACCCTAAGGCAACTACCCTGCAGGAGTTTCACAGATCCAAAGAAACAGCTAAAGAGGTCCAAATGATGCACAAGCAATCACGCTTTAAGATCAACACCAAATGCACAGACCTGAATGCTAATGCAATTGAAATCCCATACAAAGGCGGCAAGACGTCTATGCTGATCCTTCTGCCCCATGAAGTTGACGGCCTTCCAGATCTGGAGGCAACACTTACGCCATCAAAGCTGTTGGACGTCTTGAATGGTCTTGATTAGAAAATGGTCGCTCTCAGTCTCCCACGATTTAGAATTGAGTACTGCTTAGACTTAAAGAAAACGCTTCATGTGATGGGCATAAGAGATTTGTTCACTGACAAGGCAGATCTGTCAGGAATAGATGGGAAAAAAGACCTCATGGTCTCAGCTGCAGTTCACAAGGCCTTTGTTGAAGTTAATGAGGAGGGCACAGAGGCAGCAGCTGCTACGGGAATGATGATAACGGTAAAGTGTGCTGTCAGGGCCATTCCATTCTCAGTTGACCACCCATTCATGTTCTTCATTCGAAGCCATGACCCGGATGTAATTCTTTTTGCAGGCTCTGTACGCAATGTATAGCAGTTTAATGGAGGTGGATGTTGAGAAGATTTGTCTGTGATTGTCGGTGCATTATAAGAGCAGTGACTAGACTGTAATATCTTCAAGCAGGGGCACTGTCATCTGCATCATGGAGGGTTCTGCAGTAGCTCCTCAGCTACAGCTTTCTGGTGCTGAGTGCAGGATCATGGCTTCAATTCCTTTTCATGGAGGCTGCATACTGAACTGGGAAGAATGCAAAGAACACTTATGTAGCGGGCTTTATGTGCAAGAATGTAAGAAAACACATTCGCACATTCTGTGCAGGAAATCACTGCAGTTGCAGTACTGCAGTTCCTGAAGTCGACAGCCCTTACTTAGCAACTGCGATTCAGCTGTGCACACCCAAACGCAGCGACATGTGCGTGCAGATTGGCAGCAGTGCCCAGCTAAAGTTTGCCATTCTCTCTAGGATAAAACTTTGATGCGTAATCTTCTACACACAGAGCACACAAGGCCAAAACACATCATTCTTTTGTGCACTGTACATAGGAGCCCGTGCTCTAGCAATAAGTATTTTCTCTCCTCAATTTTCTTTTTATCCCCTGACTTTCTCTCCCTCGCAATGGGTAGCAAACAGGCAGTGTGTCTAGTTGATCTATCTGTCTTTTCTTCATCTTTCTTTCTCTCTTTCACCGTCACACGATGAGAAATGACAAGCACTGGTGCAATATGTTTTTGCACGAGCCATAATTGCATACACACTACTCCTGCACAAAGTGTTATTGGGGTGCTTCCTGAATGATGCTAGCTTGTTTTATATGTAGTACCATACAGCAGGTGTGATGTTGCGACAGTATAATTTTTATGCAATATTTAGCCATTGCAGAGTGTGCATTAGGTAACGAGGTATGGAATGTGTCCCACACACCACTGCATCACGATCTATTAATCCAGGTCTCTATTTCAATGTCTCAATGTTGTTACTGCTTCTTTATAAAATTGTTACCTTTCATTATACTGCCAATGCATTTGGGTCATTCTGAGTAGGCTTGGGCCGACATCAGTGTCGGTAGCTAATAATATTTGTAGTGCATCCACAGATGACTTGCTTGTGCTTGCATTACTGTAAAGTTCCTTAGCACATGTCTAGAATAAAGTAAAAAGAAAATGCAGAGTGGGCCATTTTTCCAATTCATGTATTAAAGATGGTAAAAATATAAGTGCATTTCAAATGTTAGTAGTGTATAGGCACCTCTTCCATCCAGTGTAAGTTCACTTATTGTGACGAGAATTTCTTTAATTCTTTACTGTTTCAATCGAAAGTCAAGACCAACTGTTCATTTGTCTAGCAGTTGTATGCTTTCTGCGATGATGTGCTATTTCCAGCAGTTTCCATAATAAAATAATGTTTCAGTGCCTCCATGGGTATAGCTGAAAGCACAAAAAAGGACTGTGATGCTTAAACCATCAGGCTTTCTTTTGTACCTTAATGCAGGTTCAGAGTGCTGATTTATAGCAGACATGTTCTGAAAACTTGATAGCATCAGTTGTGATGCAGATTACCTGTCATTGAAGGGGCGAGCACTTTTTGGGGGTCTCAGTTTACGAGGGCGAATCAGAAAGTCTAAGCCCCTGTTTTTTTTAGCCAAATTATGGCTGTAAAAGCGAAGTCAACATGTCCATTCACAGTGTTGGACCTTTCTAGGACCGGCCCGGGTAGCTCCACGGCACGGTGCTGTTGTCATTTGTTGAAGGTGGCGGTTGTACTTCGCGCATCCACAGCATATGAGCAATGAAGCGTGACTCAATTTCTGTGGAGCTAGGGACGAACTGCCATTGAAATACACAGGGAAATGCAGCCCGCATATGGGGAAACGTGGCTCGCTTTGAGAAGTTTGAGGTGGTGGCGTTGTGAGTTCGCAGAAGGCTGTGAAGCCAAGACGGCAGTTCGACAGTGGTTCCACAGTCAGCCGGACGAATTCTACCAAAGGGGCATCTCAAATTTAGGGCTGCGATGGGACAAATGCTCAACTGATGTGGGAACCACATGGAAAAATGGTGCAAAGTACGTAGAATAGTACGTATATCTGTAATTACTTGTCTATACCTTAATTTGGCTAATATAAAATAGGGGCAAAGGCTTTCTGATTCATCCTCGTAAGATGATAATGTACCTGAAAGTCTGGGTCAACAATATTTTGGAGTTGAGCATGCATATTTAACTTAACACCATGTTTTGTGCAGCAGTTTTACATACCTGTTGTCAACTGTGAATCTCAATACAGGCATGTTATGAAAATGCTTATATAAGGCCGGCTACTTGTTTGGCTGCTGCATGTTGGTTATGTTGCACTGCTGCTGTTGATGTGCTCCCAACATGTCAGAAATGAGATTCTTTGAGCCATTTTTGTTGTTTGTACTGTTGGGCTATGCTTAAAAATATTTTTATAGTTGACTATACTGTTGCTCTTGCTTTTTTAATCATGACAGAATAAAATGCTTGTTGCTTGTTGATTGCTTTGTGGCATTTACATAAGCAGTGTAGGTGAAAAAAAAAAACAATTTACAAATAACAATGTGCAATAATAGCAATATCTTGTACTTTGCTTATTTCCCCTTATCTCAAAGAGCTTTTGAAGACTTTCACTGCTCTACCAAACTGACTTAATATTTTTTTGCCGAGTTGCTGAATCTTTCTACTGAAATCCCAAAGAGACAAAAGGGCTACCTCATAGCTGCATTGAGGCTTCTCTGGGCTTCCTTTCCTCAGTGTAGGACAGCCAACCAGGCTAACTTCCCTGCCTTTCATTTATCATTGTCTCTCTCTTTCTCTGGGGTCCAAAAAATAATCGAAACATTTTTTATCCCTTTATATCCTGGGGTGTGAAGATGACTTTCATGGACGAATCATTAACCCTACATAGCTGAGTGGATCATTTTTGTCACACTCAGTGTGTCACCTCCAAACTCTTGATTTCAAATGATGAACATTAATGTAAAACCCACAATAGTGAATTTTTTATGCTCTGGGGAGCAAGATTTTAGTTAAAGGCAGTTCAGGAAACCAATTACTAGTTAATTAATTACTATACTTCTTATTTTAAGATTTCATTTTGTTTTTGCACACATGTATTTTGTATGGTCTTAAATAATGGTGAACAACTTGTTCTAATTTTACTTCATGTGGAATGAAACATGTTTTGGCTTTGTGATGGGGAAAAGGGAATTATGATCTTCACAGTGCACGAAATGTGGGCAACAGAGAATTTAAGTATGACTGATTTACGTCCTTTATTTAATGAATTAGTCATTACTGGTAAGAAATGTTCTAGAAGTAAACCTATGACTGCATGTTTCCTAGAAGCAGTCGATACTTAAAACATGCAAGAAGTCTCGTGCCTTTTGGTGCATATACAACATCTTGCAAGTGCAAATGAACTGAATAATTACCACTTCACAAACTGTTGAATCTATGTCATGGCAAGCCCCACATAGTATCACAAGAACATTAATTAATTAATTAATTAATTTAACATACCCTCAGGGCCAAAGGCATTAGAGAAGAGAGTTGGTTACATGTGAAAGAGAATGTGTGTGTGTGTGTGTGTGTGTGTGTGTGTGTGTGTGTGTGTGTGTGTGTGTGTGTGTGTGTGTGTGTGTGTGTGTGTGTGTGTGTGTGTGTGTGTGTGTGTGTGTGTGTGTGTGTATATATATATATATTGAACAAACACATAAAACTCTAATTATACAATGTTTATATAGCTAAGGCATTCTTGAACAGGTGGTGATTTGTAATGGCAGTTACATACGGAGGAAGGTGATTCCACTACATATTCTGATGTCCGTGATAAGAATGACTGAAAAAAAGCGTCAGTTTTGCAAAAAGGAATTCAAACTTTTAGTGTGAGTGAGATGAAACATACTGAGAAGGTGATATAAACTCATTGCAGAGCTGAGGACAATGAAATATGACATGGAAAGGGCTCAAACGAAATAACTTATTATTATTATTATTATTATTAGTATTATTATTTGCACTTATCAGTGGACGGTTCGGGATGGCTGTGTAGAAAGGTGAAAACACATACGCAGGCGCGCCTATACTAGTCCTACGTCCACAGAAATATTGTAGAAATGTAGAATAAAATTGGCTGGGAAATATAGGAGTCTCAGATAAGATAACGGTATGCAAGCTGCAGAACGAGGTTAAAGATGCGACGGCGATGTTGTCGTGTATCACTTAAAAGAAAATGACATATATATGACAAGACATGGCATATATATAGATATTAAGTTTAAAAATCTTTCTTTGCAAGGTCTATTTCACACTTGCAAAAACCTAAGCAAACGTGAGGTGTGAAGTACCACCTCTTCTATGCTCGAGTGCACCTAATGGTCACTCGATCTGCACCAATATTTTCGCAGCCTTGTACTTTATACGCAATCTTATGTGCACTCATGTACTCGTCGACACTCACTCACGTTCCTACTCGCACCCGCTGATAACAACACAGCACACGCGCTCATACATGTTTTATTTTATTCACGTTTATACCGACACGTCTTCTTCTTTTTTTCCCAAGGAGACGCTGACAGTCGCTCACGTTCATACTCACGTCCACGCACATACTTCGTCACTCACTAATGAAGCAAACGCTCGATTTCAAGTTTGCGAAATTAACGAGTAGAACTTGAATGCTGCAGGCACATATCTCGATCGCCGATGGTGCGATAAAATATGAAACTCGACGTTATGTCGCCAGCTTCGTTTTCGAAAGAAACAGTAACGAGCCAACAAATCTGTGCAGACAGCCGTAATTCGAGACTATCATTCAGTGATTTCAGTCAATACAACATCGACAATTAAAGCTTAGCAATGCAGAACTTGGGAAACGAAGAAAATCGAGTCTAGAGACGTCTGCTCATAGGCGCATTCTTCCCCATGATTTCCCTAGTGTCCCTAGCACTTTCTTAATGTGTAAACAACGTTGGCGCCACTCACGCTGGCAACGCCTTCTCTTGCATTTTCTTCTCTCTGTCATTCTTGTTTCGTCCTGGGAGCTACTACCTGAAAACAGTAAGTGTATGATACCGGCCAATCACACGGGGAACTTTTGAGAGCCGGATCGGGATCGAATTTTACACTCTAAGAACAGTTTACACCCTTTGGCTTGCCCCTTCTGCCACACAAAAATAATCGTCATCTGCCTTGATGCGTTTCCTTTCTTTATCGCTGCGAGCCCAGAACTTTCCAGTAACGAATGGCACGCGCGTTATCAGCATAGAACAGTTTACACCCTTTGGAGTGCCCCTTCTGATAACGCGCGTGCCGTTAGTCACTGGAAAGTTCCGGGCTTGCAGCGATAAAGAAAGGAAACGCATCAAGGCAGATGACGATTATTCTTGTGTGGCAGAAGGGCCAAGCCAAAGGGTGTAAACTGTTCTTAGAGTGTACAACTTCGCGTTAGCTGCGGAATGGGTCGCCAATCGCGATGGAAAGTGCCCCGTACGTGTGACCGGAATGTGAGAAATATATTTGTAAATTTGACGTCGACGATACCGCGCTTGCGCTGCCGTACTGCCACTGCAATATCAATTGCCACGCTGCTTGAATATATAGAAATACAACGCTGCTTTTGTAAGGTATTGTTTTACGCATGACGATATAACCATCTGAATTAATTAGACAAAAAAACGAAATCGGTGCCGTTGTGAATGCATTTTTTGTG
The DNA here is from genome assembly GCF_050947875.1 of Dermacentor variabilis. Taxonomy (NCBI): domain Eukaryota; kingdom Metazoa; phylum Arthropoda; class Arachnida; order Ixodida; family Ixodidae; genus Dermacentor; species Dermacentor variabilis. Next base: position 103,809,439 of record NC_134574.1, read on the forward strand.
ATAGAAAACACATGCACTGCTCAACATAACTCGGCAGTGTCTATTCTGCCGGTAGGCTGAAGAATTTCATGAAACATTTTCAGCAGTGTGTTTTAAGTTAATTGGCTAGCTATCACGCCACACGACAAACTGCCGGGATAATATATATACCTTTTTTATTTCATCGCGGTCTGACGGAATAATTAACTCACGGCAGCTGAGTGAGCCGGTAGGTTACCGTTAATCTTATTTCCACAGTAGCTGAATTGCCAGCTACAAAGCCGACTCCGTGAAATCGCATCACAACATATGCATGCCGTTTCAGAGAACTCAATCGAACGAAAAATTGGGCTAGTTGGTTTACACTAAGCATGGTCCTAAGTAGCGCTAAATTGATGATATATAAGAATGAAGAAGGGAGACACACACCAAACGCTACAACTTCCAACTGAAGTTTATTGGAAGAAAACGCGGAAAGCTTTAGTACACAAAAAGGGAACCAGCCAGAAAGGCAACAGTGATATATACATTATCACGGGGTGTACACGAAATCTATCTCTTCTTTCAACAATGATACAGATGTCCGGCTTATGCATGTGTCAGTAACTACTAAGCCTCGGCTATCTCCCTTGTGATCGTGTCATGATGCCTATACAACACGGTAGCTCTAGGATGGCAGGTTGCTCCCGTGCTTAGTCAAATCTTCCTCGCCAAGGTAGACAGGCATATTGAGTCTCAGTTAGGTGGCCTGGAAAAAACAGTATTGCACTTTCATGGATGACTACCGTGTGTTTGTGGAAGCCTCTCAACTTAGCATGCAAATGGTCAATATAGTAAAGCTATCCAGGAACTGTGGCAGAGGTTTAAAGTTCGCATGTGAATTCCCAAAGGAGGATCACATTAACATCCTTGACTTACATCTGTTCTTTCAGCATGATCACGTCTGCTGGTCATATTCCCCCCGATTGCTGAAAACAGCCTTCTTAGGTACAAATCTAGCCATTCTAGACTGGTGAAGGATGGCATCACACTTTTAAGCAATGAGGGTCCTGTTGCAGTTTTTGACCTTGGGACCCTCATCTGTATATTGTCTCTTACCCATTCATTGTATTTAAAGAATAATAAACTGAAACTGAAGTCGGCCTTGAAAAAAATTGTTCCATCACAAATACCAAGAAAGCTTCTCCTGGCAGGTTGGAAAGCTCAGAGATGCAGGTTATTCTAGCCATGTTATTGTGTCCGCCTGTGAAAAGGTAATAAGGGTGCTAAAGAATGATGACCAAAGGGAAATAGATGAAGTACTAGGACTTGTAATAAAGTGGGTGTTTTGCTGTGTGCTCATGGCCTTTCGCATAGGCTGAAGAAAGTGGGTGAGCGCTCTGGCGTTAGGCTAGTCTTTTCGGCCAAGCATAAGCTACAAGGGTTCTGTCAAGCTGTGAAAAAAAAAAAAAATTCTCAGGCGCATTCATCGAGAAAGGGGTGCTAGATAAAACACTTCAAGAAGTTTGTAATATGCAGATGTGGCCTTGTATACAGAATACCGATGACATGTGGCAGGTGTTATATAGGCCAAACTGGCCATTGTCTAAACGTGCAATTGCGGGAACAGAGCTATTCTTTAATATGTCCGCCTTGTTCATATTTGGTTCAGCATTGCACCATGTGTGGATGCCAACCAAAGCTTGAAAGAACCGCTGCCTTGTATAGGCATCATGACATGATCAATAGGGAGATAGCCGAGGCCTGATACATACATTGTAGTGGTGACACATGCAAAGCCAGACATCTATATCATTGTTGTAAGAAGAGATGGATTTTATGTGCACATCGTGATAACGCGTATATCATTGCTGGCTTTCTTGCTGGTTGTTTTTTTGTGTACTATAGCTTCTTGCTTTCTTTCAATAAACTTTGGTTAAAGTTGTAGCACTTGATGGGGGGGGGGGGAGGGGTGTGTGTCTCCCTTCTTCGTTCTTGTGTTTCGTCAAGTTAGCGCTACTTAAGGCCATGCTTAGTTTCACAGAACATTTTATTTCGTTGCCCTCCATACCATCCAGGCTGTTTAATTCTTTTCCATTGCATAGTGACGGTGAAGAAATATTGAGTCCGAGTCGCGGAGTGACGTTCACTGATCTCTACCCCATGCTGGTCTTCTCCTGGGCCTAGCTGCTGGCTAGGCCCAGGAGAAGGGATGTCTTGCTACAAAATGTAGGCAAAATTAATCCATTTTCACAGCAACAGCTCCGACCGCCTGCCCCTCTGTTATAATATTCATCATGTCACCGGCTCCGAATGAGTTATCCTGACAGTCTAAATACCTCATGGCGCCAGCCTTGATACCCAAAATATAATATTGTGGCTCTTAACATCTTACAAATGATAAAGGCATGGGTTCACCACCGAGCTTATAACTGTTTTGAATGCATGTAGGTGAACTTCATTAGGCCAACTCTGGATTAGGCCAACACCATGGCGGTGCCATGATTAACATGTCACCTGTACAGTACAGAGCTATAGCCATCTAATTTTGATTTGCCATCACTGCATTTCCACTCCTATTCTGTTTTGATTTTGGTGACCAAGAGCACAACTTTCCAAGAATCATCAGTAATAAAACAGCATACACAAGCTTAACATCAACAATTTGATCACGAGTGCATTCATGTATGCCCTCTGGCCTTGGTTCCACAGTCTTCACGAAGTAACTTGCCATTAATGCTGCTTTTCTTCTTTCACCGTAAGCTCCAAGAATGTCCGCTGACTTGCTGTTCTACGCTTTTTTTGTATATCTGAAAAGAGTAAGCGCATGACCCTTTGGACGGTCACATTTTTTCAAAGTTATTGTCACATTGACATTTTCAGTTACTATCGGTAATGCAGACTTGAGAGAGAACTGGTCATCTCTGCTCTTATCTTGTGCACTAAATAGTTGGCTATTTGGACACTGACTGACTTGGATTCTGTGTTCCCTTGGCAGCTCTTTGTCATCTTTCTCTTCAGTGCCTACACAAGGTGCATATGGAACTCCAACATTACTCTTGGCTTTCACTGCAAGCTGCTGCAAGTGTGTAGTATTCATGCTAGTACTAGCTGTCAGGTGTAAGAGTGTACTTTCCAACTGGCATGAAGGCTCGAGTGCAGTGACATAAACTTGGCAGCCATTTTTCCATTTCCGAGAATCGTCTCTTGAATAGACAGCGTATCTTTAAATGTTCCTGTGGAGCATTCTGATGCCACGCTTGCCAGTGCTTGTGCCCCGCCAGCTGCCTTTCTGTACTTTTCCTGTGCTGACAGCATTTTTTTGTGTCACAAGTGTCGACTTGCACTGCCTCGGTGTTATTACATACATCACTCTTCCTTAGCCGACTGTTTGCTATACTGCAAGCATCTAAAGACCACCGCTCGTCACACAGTGCTTTCTCATACTTTGGCAAGTCTGATGCCTCCTGTACCAACCAAAACAGCAAAATGTGTTGGCAACAGCAGCATTGCTTGCCTGATGGCACAAGAACAACCTTCAGTGGTTGCTGAAATTTTGACGTCAGCAATAGCATGAATTATCTTTCCTGTGGCAGCCACTGATGTACTGAGCTGTGGGATTACATAACAAAACGCATTCGGTGTCAGCAAGCTGAAGCACAACTTGGCAGCCTCATTGCCACTTGTTATTACTGTTTTGTTTTGCAGCATACTAACTACTGCTTTGTGTGCTTTTTCTGATACGCTATCTCTTGGCGATTGCCAAGAACTGCTTAACAGACATTTTGAGTGAACTGAAGCATCTTGTAGATGTTTTAATTAGCTTTTACTTTATTCAATCTGCACGGTTGTTAGTTCAGTTGAATAAGTTTCCACATGACCATATCATTCTCATTATTCATTCCGCATAAATGGCCAAGCCGGCTTGTAGTAAAATATTCTGCTACTCTCTTTGCCACTGATTCCTGTAGTAAAGCATAAAGTACTCAGTATTAATGTTCATTTTTGTCATAAACTGTGCATGGCAAAATGCCCACAGCACTTCCTTGTTCACCTTTTGTGATCCCCAGCTTTTGCATGCTTATATGTCCACAAAAAGTCTGCAGAACAAGCAAAGAGCTTGTGTGTAGTGCAGATGACGGAAAAAGTACCCTCATCACAGGTCATATTTTCACGCCCTTATCTGCCATCGTTGCTCTCACAGACTCCTATTTTCCGTTCAAATCTATGAATATATAAAAACCAGCTAAGTCTGTCTATATCTTCGCTTGCAGGCCCAACGGCGGCAATCTCACCATTACCATTTTCAGTGATAACAAGAAAACACGCTATTCTTGTCTCCAGCAATTTGTATGTTGCATCAATGAATGTTAGTTCAGGCCAATACTGAAACGATTTTGCGAATTTATTCATCTTGGAAGTAAACTGCTTGCAGGTCAGTTTTCATTTCTGAGCTTTATGTTTATCTTGCAGCATGCACACAACATTGGGAAGTTTTTGCTTAATTTCAGTAGGCTTTCCTTTGCTGTAATATTTGATTGATCCTTTAGAAGTAAACCACTTCCAGTCTACCTTTCCATTTGCTCTCTGGCAGTCATCTTGTTGACCTCCAGTTGCAGCAAATCAAGAGCCTTAGCTAGAAGATGTGGGGCCAACCTTCTCTATTGTGGTATCTATCCAAAAAGTTTCTTTTCTATAGAATGATTGCACTTGAGATCGAGAGACCTCACTTCCAGCTACTGTTCTCCCTTATCTGCAGCAACGGAAACATTGAAGCCGTAGTCTTGTTTGAATGGCCTAAAGAAGCATGTAAAAGAAAAGAGGATGCATTACAAAGACTAAGTTAGACAACACGAAGAGTCTATAGTATGGTAGCAGTTGGTGAATGAGTATGCTTAACAGTGCTTAAAATGTGTGCTTCAATTCAATATCTCATAACCATGTCACAAAGGCACTCTCAGCAAGGCGTGAATTGATTGATGTATATTGTACATTGAACTTGTCGCAAAAAATTTCCGCGGAACATGCTTTTGGGTACCGTAAAATGATAGTATGAATGTAGAAAGAAGCATGATCAAGATTGATCTTCTACATATGCAGAACACTTTCGACCTCATTTGCTTATTTAAGTAGAGTGAACTATGAAGCAGTGGTAGAAAGTTCCTAAACAAACGAACAATAAAAGGCTCTTAAGCTATGAAACTTCATTTAGTCAGTTTACTTCAGGCCTTCTGTTTCGCTTGCTCTACCTCATAGATGTAGTTTTCAACCAACATATATTAACATCAGAAAAAAAGTGTTATTGCCGTTTGAAACCTAGGCAGGCCAAAATGTTAGGTTCGACAATCAAAGCTACACGCATTACAATGCCATTACATAGTTCATTATGCTTTCAGACTTATACACAATACAATTTACAGTTGTGTATACTTACACCCACAATATTAATTACATTGTCAGCACCAAGGCCTGTAATTGTAGCAAAGTGGCAAAACTACGATTCAGACACAAAAGTACAAAAAACGCACAATACAGCTGTATGAAAACATTGTAAAAAGTAATTACACTGATCTTTATGCACCATTCTTGGTGCTGACAAACTTCATGGCACTGTGGATGCAACGATACCTAATACCTAATTAGTAGTACTTCAGTGCCTCGGATATCTGGCCGGCACGCCTTCCCATACATATTTTACACTGCTGCCACAGTTCTTGCATTCCTCATCCTGAGCTGAACACAGTTTTCTATGCTGTGTCATGAAATCCGCACTTGCGGTTCCTCAAAAATGGCACAGCAATCGTCAACAGCAAGTTGCATTAGTTCACTGGTTCTTGTGGCGGCATTCCCTCCGTACCTACACCACAAGCTTTATCTGACATCATCAGGCAGGGCACCCATTAAAGTCATGACGCATTGATGAAACAACCAGTGGTCTCGAAATCATCTGCCTAGTGATAGACAATAAAACCAAGGCAGACATAAAACTAAGACAGTCTGAAACAAAGCAGCAGAACACTCGTTCACCATGCTGTAGCTGGCTGGATGCACGGTTTGTCATGTGACTTCTGAGAGCCAGTGGGAGATTACTGCTGAAAGGAATTTCTTAAACTTTTCGGCAGAATAGACATTGCCAAATAACTTACCTGTTATGGGTACTGAAGACAGAACATTGCTCCCTTATTTGAAATAATCAGCTTAGGTGCATAAAATTCCAGACAAGTACCAAAGTCTTTTGCAGATGTTGTCGTGAACTACACGCACACACACTGTGATGCTTTACAGGGGATGTACTCTTTTAGTGCAAACGTAGCACTTTATTTAAATGGATCATGGCATATCTTGCGCAACATGTCCTTTTAATATTGTTCCTAGATGGAAAATGAAGCAAGCAAACAAAACAGCAACATTTCTAGTGGCAGTTATTATGATTACTAGTGACCCGATTTTTAGGCACTAAAATAGTGGGTTTTAGGTGCTTTAAACAGGCACTTGGAGCCTCATTTTAGGTGTAATAGAATCTGAAATAGGCATTATAAGTTGTTTACAAACCGTAACCTGTTTTATATATTTGTGTGTGCCATCCATTTTCACGGTAAGAAAACTGACATAGCATTCACTTATCAGGTCTGAAAGGCAACAACCGTACTGTGCAAGTGATCACTTCACGGGCTTTTCTGGGTAAATGAAAGGCTGCATTTTTTGTCAGTCTGTATATTGTAGTCAACACGCTTAATATATATTCTGTGACACAATGCGCAGGTAGTGTATATTTAATATCCATACTTCCGTGCTTACAATGGCAAGTGCAGCAAGCATGAAAAACAAAATATACCAGGGAAGCTAATAAACAGTTAACGAGAGGAGCTGAAATCCATGGCTAATGGATTTAAATCAACAAATGTTTCATCAAGAAATGAATACTTGAACAGCATATGTTAATAGATCTTTGTAAAAGTTATAAAAACAGTTACAGTGAATTATGTCTAACCCTTGGGGTTCCATAATGTGCCTCTTCTAACCCAGAATATGCTTGTAGGCTCCAAACGATGGTTTAGCAGGTGAATGAAACATTTTTGTATTTCTTTATGTTTGATAGCCTCACGCACTCTTAGAATTCTTGAGTATTCGAATGAGCAAAAAAAAAAACAGTGTAAATCATTGTGTAATTAAGTGTGTACCTTTACACAAGGTTTTTTGATGGCTGCTTCCACACACATGGGATGCTATAAACTTGTGTTATGGTGCGGTAGCTGTGTCAAGACTCACAAACTGTTCACAAGAGCTCTTCTTTAAGTGCTTTTTGTGTATCGGCTTAATTATTCAGAATGCATTTCTATATTTATCACGCGCTGCAGTACGGAGTATGTCTTCCAACGTACAATTATTTCAATAAAAAAATGGGGGAGGGCAGAGTGAAGGACAGGATTTATTGCTCATCTGTTGCTGAGTTTGGATGAGCTGCCATTGGCTGGCGTACAACCGCAAAAGAAGTGAAGGTACCGAAAAGAGGGATTAGGTAACTGCAGTAGACAGTACCTAACACACGTGCAGCACAATCTACAGTCAACAGCTTTTCCAAGCTACGCTCTATGGTACAACTTTCTCAAATTGCTGTGCCTTTCTCTCTCACATTCTTGCCTGCAGGGTAACATAGAGTTGCGTGTCCGCCGCTGAAGAAGAAAGCATTTAATGATGTTTTTTCTCTGGCATTGCTAACCAGTGTCAGGCAGATGGTGAGAGGCCCTGAAAAGCTCACCTAACACTGACAATGCCTATTTGTTTATCTGCTAGGTCACGATATCAGGTACATTGCCTTTGGCCGCACTGTCTGCCAGTGCTACCAGATCCAGTGGAAAGAGTAATAAAATGTGCTTTCGAGACAGTAAGAGCACCATCGAAAAGCATTCTCAGGTGCTAAAAGGAATAATATGCGCATATAGACACAAAGCACAGGAACAGACAGTGATAGGCACCATGAAGTCATGCTAAACCACTTTTTGATCTACAATTCGTGCTCATACACCAGAAGGGTGGGGCTGGGATGTGGGGGAACAAATAGGCATTTGCCTATGATCCAGTCTGTAATGATCACATACTGTGGAGTCAAACATGAGTGTAGAGTCTATCTCGTGAGAGTTGGAGTTATACTGAGGCGAGATTATGGCTATTTGGAATACGCATGCACAACCTGCTCATACGTCATTTGCTGAGCTTCCTATATGTATCCAGTGTGGCGTGCGATCACAAACAATCAATGCATCGAGTGTGCAGTAAACTCTTATGCCAGTAACAACTGCACTGCCAAAATACAAGTGCTGGAACTTCTTGCTCGCACAAGTCTTGTCCACTTATCTGTAATGCTGGAGCAGGATGTGGCCCTGAAATTGGCCACTGCGTGGCGCAGCAGATAACGAGCTTTGTAACCCGACTACCAGGAACCATGTGCTCCCTTAATTGTTCCATCTGGTAAATTGCACGAATGTACATGTCTCTGCAGATAAATGCAGCTGATCTCACATATGTTATCTGTAATTATTGTGCTTCTACAGATACACAGCTGCCAGATGGTGTATTCATATAAATTTGAGTGCAAACCTCATTACGGTGGCAGACTTTAAGTAACTGCGTCTAATCTTCAGTGAGCAGTATGTGAAATCCTTGTTATTTTAGCCGTGTGACTGATAACTGCATTGTGGTATGTTTTCACCTGTAACTAACCTAAACATTTCGTTGTTTCCATATTCAAGGACACTACACCATGGCCACATCAGCTGCAGCTATGTCAGGAGATTTGACTACTGCAATCGTTGCTTTTACCATAGACCTGTACAAGCAACTTCTTTCGGAAAGTGATGGAACAAAGAACATTGTCGTCTCCCCATTCAGCATCGCAGCTGCTCTGTCAATGACTCTTGCCGGTGCCAAATATCACACAGCTGCTGAAATCACCAACGTCTTGCACACAAAAGATGACATGATCCACGCACATTTCTCTGATTTCTTTGCCAAAGTTGCAACCTACGCACCTGATGTGACGTTGGATGTCGCTAATCGCATGTACTCAGAAAAGACGTTCAAAGTTCTGGAAGACTACCTTGCCATGCTGAACAAATTTTACAACAGCACAGTGGTACCCATCGATTTCAAGAATGATGCTGAAGCAGCCAGACTTGCAGTCAATGCCTGGGTAGAAAAAACCACAAAATCAAAGATCAAGGACCTCCTTCCCAATGGTGTTGTGGATTCTGACACCATGCTTGTGTTGGTCAATGCCATTTACTTCAAAGGTCTTTGGAAAGAGCAGTTCAACCCTAGAGTAACTTCCCTGCAGAAGTTTCACATTTCAAAAGAGTCAGCTAAGGAGGTCCACATGATGTACAAGCAGTCACATCTCAATATCAACACAGAATGCACTGGCTTGAACGCCAATGCAATTGAGATACCATACAAAGGCGGCAAGACGTCCATGGTTATTCTTCTGCCGTACGAAGTCGATGGCCTTCCAAAGCTGGAGGCGGCACTTACGCCGTCGAAACTGTCGGATGTCTTAAAAGGGCTTGACTCGACAATTGTTGACCTTAGTCTTCCACGATTCAGGATCGAGTACAGTTTAGACCTAAAGAAGACACTTCACGCCATGGGCATAAGGGATTTGTTTACGGACAATAAGGCAGATCTCTCGGGAATAGATGGAAAAAAGGACCTCGTGATCTCGGCAGCAATTCACAAAGCCTTTGTGGAGGTTAATGAGGAAGGAACAGAAGCAGCAGCTGCTACGGGAATGGTGGCAATGGCAAGGTGTGCCATCATTGGAATTCCATTCTCAGTTGACCACCCGTTCATGTATTTCATTCGAAGCCACGACCCGGATGTTATTCTTTTTGCAGGCTCAGTACGTGATGTATAGTGGCTTCCGGATGCTTGATTTTGGCACAGTTAACCTGTGATCATTATCACATTTTAAAAAGAGTAACCAGAGTGCAATACCTCCCTAATAACATAGCGCATTGGCTATGTTATTCTGCTGCTATTGAGCACAAGGGTGTGGGTTTGTTGCTATTAGTGGAGGTCGCATTCGAAAGAGGGCAGGGTGGAAAAAATGCTTGTGTAACCTTGGATGCATGTTGATGAAGTGCTGTTTATGAAGCAGATGCAATAGTGCAAGAAAACACATTCACAAGGCTGTTACAAGAAAATTATTAGGTGACCTATTCATAATTTTAGTGTTTCTGCACTTTTACTTGAGTATTGTAGTTCAAATGATACACTATCATGAGTCATTATTGCATTACTACCTTCTAAGCCATGGTAGTTCCGTTCAGCAAACACTAAGTGGGACGTTATGATTGTGTAAGCCTTTTGTGCAACAACCGCTGCATAATGTGCATTAGATGCAAGATATAAAGTATACCTGTCCACTCTTGTGTCATGGTCAAGCAAGTTAAGGACTGCAGTTCACTGCCTTATGGTCGTTGCTGTTTTTATATGCATCTGTGGCCTTCCATTATGCTGCATGTGCATTTGGGATATGTTGAGCACCTGTGGGCCTGCGGCATTTTTGGTGGCAGTTAATCTCTGCGGTGCTTTCAGAAATGGTTCATTCATACTTCTATTACTGTAAAGTTATGTAAGAGCACCCACCTAATTTTCAACAGCATAATCTAAAGAAATGCAGAATGGACGCTCTTTTGTGTTTAAACTCTGAAATGACAAGAATAAGGGTGTACTTGAAATATCAGCTGTACGTGGGCACCTATTATGTTGAGTCTATTCAATATTGTCATAGCTATGACGTTTAAACCATTTTTTGCTGTTGCAATCAATGTTCAGAATCGGCTCTTTGTGTATCAAGCTGTTCAGGCTTTCTCTGCGATTGCACTACTTCCAACAGTTTTCTGATACAAAATCAGGTTTTAATGTGAATGAACTGCTGGACAAAGAAAAACGGCTGTGATGCTTAACAGAGTGGTCATTTCTCTTTCTACCTTGATGCAGAATTGGAGTACTAAATTGTGGTGAGGAATGTGTGCCTAAACTTGATAGCACCAGACGTACTAGTATGGGTTATCAGGCATATCAATTTTAGGGTATTTATTGAATTGGTCATTGGTACTCAAGAACATGGATGAGTGTTCTTTCGGAGGTGGGCATGTATTTCTTGCTCCATGGTACGTTGCGCACAGCGATCCTATATGTGTGCTGTATCAACTGCAATACACATACCACTGCACTGTGACAGTGCTGCTGTGATGCAAGATTTTTCTTTTGCCTGTCAACCACATGGATTGGGTTATCGTTTACATTGCAGCCATTTAAATGCTCCCAGCACCTCAGTATTGGCGTGTTCCCAGCTGTTTATGTTGTTGGCACTGTCAGTATATGCAAAAAGGGCTTCTTTACATTTGACCACATGTAGCCCACTTTTTATTAATCTTGACAAAATAAAGCCTATTTCACCTGTTTTCCTGCTATTTGGTTATGGTACTGACTTCACCTGTACGAACAAAAGAAAGAAGAAATACTGTACAGTAAAAATAAACACCTATAGTGCTTTGCTTCTTTCTCTTCTGTGAATAAACATTGTGTTTACAGTCTTTCATTACTTTATTAAGGGGCCTCTCAGCAAGTTTGGGCATTTAAAATAGACAATTAGTGTGGTGCGTAGCTAGCTAGACCACATCGTATTCATCGTGTCTGCAAAGTACACTGTAAAAAAAGTTTTTACCCTTCAGGGCATATCTTCTTTCCAAATAATAATCATCATCTATCTTGCATGCCTTCCCTGTCCTTAACGCTGCGTGCCTGGTGCTTCCACGTTACGAAAGGCATGCACGTTATCAGTGACGCATAGCATTCTCAACAGGAAAGCAGCGAGCACAAAGCTTTCAAGGAAGGAAACATTAGCAAGACACATGACTGTTATTGTTTGGGGATGAAATGCGCCCCACATGTTGTAAACGTTGGAGACAGCATGAAAACAGCTGAAAATTCAAACAGAGTTCATAAATTCAAACTGGCCTAGGTTCAAGCAAACGCCTGTGTGTCCTCCTCAAGGGGAGCCACTCTACCCACCAGCAGAGATGACGGCATACAAGTGAAGCGTTCGGGTCACATTCATAGCACCTGCAGCACACAAATGGCCAACTGCTGCGTCAACAGTTTGGCGATTCCCGTGAAATCGCAACATTTCCTCTGCAGTTGCACCATATGCAACGAGCAAAGGATAACGAGGCAAAGAAATTGGAATCTCACATACTGTGAGAATCGATGCTATGCAAAGAATTCGATAGGGAACTGGCTATCTGGCATCACTTCTGTTATGACCTGCTCCCATCTTGAAGGTGGCATGATTACACAGAGTGTTAACGTAGTGCTAACTGACCTGGAAGAAGCACTGGGAAACGTGCACTGATCCCAAAGGCAGCACAGTCTAACCCGATGCTTTAGAGAGCTCTAGGTGCAACAAGGGAAGAATGGAAGAAACTTGCGCTCTCTTGTTTACATAAACTTGCTGCTATGCAAAGTGATGCACATGAGAGACAGTGGTAAAGTTGTGTGTTGCTCTCACATTCCATTCCTGGTGTTTCATGAGAAGCCAACAAACACTGACACCAAGGACAACATAGGGGAAATTACTTGTGCTTAATAAATGGAATGAAGAAACGATGAATTAATGGAAATTAAAGTGGATGAAAAAACAACTTGCCACAGGTGGGAACCCCCTTGGCTAACCCCCTTTCTTCTCGTTTATTCCTGGTGTTTGTAGCTTAACAGAAACTTGTGCTTGTGCTTTCTAAATGAATTCGTGCAATGCAATGGGATGCATGTGCCTGTCATATTAAAGAGCTAGTTGGCACGAGAAATTTATGTGTGTGCGAGAGAAGTATGCCTAATTTCTAGAGCATTGGGCTGTTGTACTGGTATATGTAGGTTTGATCCCGCCATTGGTCACGTAGCATTTTTTCGTCTTTGCAGAGGTTCGAAATGAGGCTAGATAGCAACTTGCCACCTACCTGCTGCAAAGTGCCTGGTAGGAGGCAGAGAATGCTTTCCATTCTGTAGTGAAACAATCGTTCCACGAAATTTTAGGTATTCTGCAAGTTTCTGTTGCTAATTTCCCACAATTCATTTGCCGAATTATCCACCTATGGATCTTATGTTAGTTGACACCCTTGGTGTGTCGAACTTAATTTTGGACTTGAAGGTTTTTTCATCATGTGGACCTGATGGTATCTATTTGGAGTTCTAAAAAAATGAAAGCACACTGAAATGCACTGTTCTGTTATATTGACTGAAATTTTTTTTTAGCAGTCTAGCCTATGGCCAGCTGCCCAGTGATTGGAACATGGGCAAGGTGGAACCGTGGTTTAATTCGGGTGATTCCACGTCTTCCCTTAATTATATGCCTTTATCGCTAACTAGTATTCTCTGTAAGCTATATCACTGGCGTAGCAATGGGGGGGGGGGGGTTGCGGGGAGCCATGGGCCCCAGCTGCATGGGGCCAGCAGGGGCGGGGGGGGGGGGGGGGAGCTGACAGAAGAGCTATCGGCCCCGGGTGCCAGACGACCTAGCTACGCCACTGAGCTATATATTAGAACACATCATCTACTCAAACCTAGAGAACTTTTTTAAAGACAACTCATTTCTCGTGCCAAGTCAGCATGGTTTCTGAAAATCATTTTCTTGTGAAAAGCAGTTAATTTGCTTTACTAATGATCTTTTCTCCATCGTTGACAGTGCATGCTTCATTGACTGCATATTTATTGATTTTTCTAAAGCAAATTGCCTTGTTTGTCACCAACTAGTTTATTTTACACTAAGTAAATTAAACATCTACCCTAACATTTTAAGTTGGATTGAAAATTTTCTTGCTAAGACCATGTGTAACCGCTAATGACCATGATTCCTCCCCCTGCTCAGTTCACTCCGGTACATATAACTGCTAATCTTTTCAGGTAAACTCGCATTAATTATGTAGTTATGTTACATTACTTATGTCACAACTTTCCGAGAGCAGCATCATCGCTAAAACAAACAATATAATACACTTGTGCAGAACTGTAGCACACTTTATTTTATCTAACTGTTCTCGTTTTCAAACATGCTGTCTATGAAAGCATCCTTGCACCTTCCTAATGTTCTCTTACACAATAAAATTACCCATATTTTGTTATTTTATAATATCTTTCGTAATGCAGGACTTGGAAGAACTACTTAGTGAGCCATCGTAAGTTTTGTCACATACAGACCACATCGAGCAGGTAGTTTCTTTTCTTAACCAACTTGTCTTTTTTACTTGTTCATCCTGAAGACAGCAGCTTATTTGAAGAACCACCTGTCCACCTCCCATCTTCAATGCCATTCGTATTTGTGTATTTAAAGTTGCCATCGATGACCATTGTACGCTGTAACTACTCCATTACGTTATTAAGTAATCTTGATCTTTCGTCATCACTCCCTTCTATACGCTTTTGGCATTGAATGTTTATGAATAAATAAATAAATAAATTTTAAAAAAGGGAGGTGTGAGTTGTGATGATGTGGCATGGGCCATCGGCTGTAAGGGTAAAGGCAGGGTGGGGTAGCTCATTTCCTCATACCGTGACATTGCTATACCTCGTTTGCTGCTGTCTCAGCTACTAGTAACTCTTTTTAAAGATTCTTGTAGTAGAACTATCCCTGGATGCTGCTTTACAACTTATTGTGCATAACAAAAATTTGAAATGGGACCCGGTGAGAGACCCTTACAGATTGCACACAATATTTGTATGTTTAATTGCTGTACGAGAGACAAGCGCTGCATTATAACTGTAGTCGAGCTTCCATGGGCTGTGCTAAATACTAAGAGAACATCCTAGCGTGTTTGTGTGTCTCTCTTAAAGAACCATGCGAAATTCAGCCATGCTCATGTTCATGAGCCGAGCTAAACATGGGTGGCACAATTTAATATTACTGGCTCATTTTTTTTAAACGTCAGTTGTAAGAAACACTTCAATGATGGCTATGCAACATTTGCCAAAGATGATTGGCTCATTAAACATTTGCAAGAAGTCTTTCTGTGGCTCTGGTACAAAATCTCGTGAATGAAATGGAAAATGATGCACGATCCACAGTTCCTTATAGTACAATGTCCACAGTCTTTTTGGCCATTGGTTTGGTCATTGCTGGTATTGTAAGAAATAATAAAAGGAACATTCCACATTTCCACACTTTTCCAACTGCATTATAACATTGCCCATGCGATGGGATGCGAATAAAATGTGCAAATAAGCAGTGATCTGGTTTACAAATCTTGTGCGAGTGTGTCTTCTGTTATGTTATCAGTGAAGGATTTTTGTTTGCTACCGGATTTCAGCAGGAACATGCCATAGTTTAGCAAACAGGTACGGCTTCTTCAACTGTTACCCTTCTTCATAGTATGCTTTACCATGACTGTCTTCATGTTCTAATATTGCTGGCGGTTGCCCACAAGTCATGCTGCATGATCGATGGAAGTAGTTCACGCTGTGCTCTGGCTGCAAAGCAAGGTAACATGCATTTAAAAGCAAAAGCGGGCAATACTTATGCGCACACCGAACAGACGGCACAAACTGGTTCTATGAATGGCCATATGTTATCTTGCTAAAAATGTATGCAAGTGATTGAATTTCATCAATTGTTGAGGCACTTTCTGAGGCAGTGAGGCTGCATATGTAGGCAAATGTAAGCCACAAGGAGCATCTGAAGCCACAAGCACGAAGGTTAGACAAATTCATGTGCCCAATGTATTCCATGTATGGATGAGCATGGAGGATCCATGATTGGGCACATTTTGTTTCGTTTTCTTTCACTGATGGCGCATACTCGCTGCGTGGAATTGGCCACGATTCGGATGGCATTAGGGAAGAAGCTAAGTTAATGCTAAAGTCAACAAATTTTAGGGGAGAAATGAGTGAAAAGTATAGTATGTAGAACTTATTGGAAAAATTGCCCTGCAACAATTAGAAATTCTTCCATAATAATAATAATATTTGGGGTTTTACGTGCCAAAACCACTTTCTGATTATGAGGCACGCCGTAGTGGAGGACTCCGGAAATTTTGACCACCTGGGGTTCTTTAACGTGCACCTAAATCTAAGCCCACGGGTGTTTTCGCATTTCGGCCCCATCGAAATGCGGCCGCCGTGGCCGGGATTTGATCCCGCGACCTCGTGCTCAGCAGCCCAACACCATAGCCACTGAGCAACCACGGCGGGTCAAATTCTTCCATGGCTGAGGAAGCATTCCAAGAGAGGATGCTCTAAGAAAATAATGTCTGGAAAGGAAAAATTTATATGAAGTTGTCTAAACCATGCTTCTAAAAATGTTTTACGATAAAAAATGCTAGAATAAAAAGAAATTGTCTCGTCTTCCCCACAGATAGGGCAAGGGGGGGAGGGGGGGCACCAGGCCAGCCCTGTGACGAGAATAGCAGGTATTCAACAATGTATTTGGGTACAAATTGTTCCAGTTGCGTTGGTCTGAAAGGAACTTTTATGCCAAGCTAATGGGAGGTTTTGATACTGCGCAAAATTAGCCATAGCTGGGTTCAAAAAGTCTTGAATAATTGTAGGTCTCCTGAATCTGGCCGCATACGGTAAGTTGACTCGAGATGTGTTGACAGAACAGGGCCACTGAGGGCACCTCTCACCAGGCTGCCAGCTATTTCGTTCATATGTAAGCCCTTATGGCGAGGTACCCAAAGCAGTTAATCTAATTAATTTTATTTGATCAAGAACTAGAAAATGAAATGTATGTAATAGGCGAGTACCACTGTTTGCTGTGAGTAATGAACATAAGGTTAACGAATCCGTTATCACGAAAACTGTCGGTTCTGACAAGTTTAGTTTGCATAACATTTGGGGCAGCACTTGCCTCCTCCTCTCTTACTGCCGTTTCTTTTCTTGGAACTACGAGTGGTGGTAGCCTAAGAATTCAGTATTAGCTCAATGTGCTCACAATGCTACAGTGCACTTGCATGCTGTCTATGCCTCTGTGCTTCAAAACATAGTTCCAGAGGAACGCAACATGTTCTCCTTTGCCGTGACATTACGAAAATGATCGAACATAATTTGCTGGCGCCCAGATCTACAGAAAATTTTTTTTTACTTGATGTTGAGTGTGTTTGTCACTGCACTCTCAGGACTGTCGATGACTGCCAAGCGTGCCTGCTCTACACATTTCGCAATGCATTTGGCGTTATTGAGGCCTCGGCTGACTATGTTCTCTACAGCGATCAGTGCCTGTATCTATAAGATATTAAATGGTATGCTTATCATTGCATTGCTATTCCTCACATTTTGCAGCAAGCTCATGATGTATGGTCCGGATCATTTGATATAATAGTTCGCACTGTTACTTGCCCAATTTATATATGTTTAAAAAAATAATAATTATGTGCGCCTGTCCGACGGCACCTTTCACATAATGGGAAGCAATCTCAGAGGCCATGCCTTTGCCGAGTGCATAGCTCAAGAGTCGCGAAGGATGTTGTCCTAATTGCCAAGACTCTAGGTTTATTTGATTCGCCAGCATTTTCTGAACTACAGGTTTTTCCTGCTTGCTTTAATCTAAGCGCCAGCAGAAATAATTTGAGTGCCACGTAAATAATCTGCGTGCTATTTGGCAAGTATTCAATCCTAACATCACTGGCAATCCAGTGGCAAGTATTCAATCCTAACATCACCTTATTTATTCCCTGCGCCGGCACAAATAGGCCGTGCACCAATGAATTCAATCCAGGCGCCAACATGTTTAATTCCAAGCACCAGCAGCTTTAATCTAACTGCTAGCCAATACAATCCATGCTAGAAAAACAGCAAGATTGCAAATCAAGATTAATGGCTGAAACACTGAAAAGCAGCAACAGGAATTGATGATACTACTAATTTTTGTGGTCACTGCTACCATTAATAAAATGAAGGATTGCAGTATTTTGCATGAAAATAAATGTCATATAATCAATGGCCTATAACATTCTGGTGCAAAGCATTAAGGTTTTTAACAATATATTTTTAGACACTGTATGAAGGCTGAAAGCGCATCTGGTTAGCATTTGATTGAACAACTGAGCACACGTTTGGTTAATTATTAATAGCTGTCACAGTATTTCACAGCGGAAGAAAAGGGAAGTGGAACAAGATGATTGATCTTGATGACAGAAGGAAGAGGCAAAGTACGTAACGGACAGTTCTTTTCTTCTTTTTTTTAATAGGGCATAGTGTTGATGGCCCGAAAACTTGGTTTAGTCAGGCCCAGTGCCTATAGTGTGAAGTCCTCTGACCACAGTTGACCCTGCTGTAAGTATATAGGTTGCTATTGCACCTCGTTTAGGGCCTCTTCGTCAAAAAATATAGAAACGTCTAACAGTGGGATTGAAGCAGGGTACCCCGGTGAACCCGATTTATGGCCAGTCCACTACTGTGGGTTAGTGCTGCAATAACTCTGGGCAACAACAGCAGGACCTCTACTCTACAATTGTGAGTTTATTCAGTATGTAAACTGCTAAAGATTATATAAGGAATATAGCTCAGCTAAGGTGACTTATATCAGTTTCCCCATACATTAAAGCAGTCCCTAATGAAAAAAGAAAAAAATTTGCTCAAACCAGTTGGAAATTTCCAATTGGAACGAACTGGACATTTCCAAGTGTGCCTTGGGACACCCATTGAAAAAGTCCAACAGGTCCAACTGGTTTTTTGAACACACTAGGACCCAATTTGTCCCTCAAGTGGACTGATTGGGACCAACATGAAGAACAAAGGAAAGGAAAAAAAAAAAAACCTAAGTAGACCCTAGTCTTGATATGACACAGACATACTTGAAGCTTCTTTCAAGAAGCTTACTCATGCATGAACACAATATGGCAAGTTTTTTTTAGATATCCACCATTCACCACTTCACTATGAGAGACATATTATGTCAGTTGTTATATATCTAAGCAAAATTTGGTTGACCAAGTGGTAGTTTAATTGCGAGAAATTGTTAAAGTTTCAAGAGAGATTTCTAACATAACAGAAAGATAAATGCTTCTTTCCATTGATCATGACAAAATACAAACGGTATTTTATTTGAAAACTCACATTAAAATTGTGCTATTATTACTATTTTGTTGTTTCACAAGATTGCTTATCCAGTGACTTCCAGTTGAGATAACAAGCTCCAATCAGGTCCAATTGGCGCCAAATCTCGATTTCATGTCCAGTTGGAACATGAGCCTCCTATGACACTTTGAAAAATCCAGCTGGACTCAATGTATTCTTTATTATTATTATTTTTTTGACTGGGTCATTTTTGTTGCTTAATATACATGCGGGGGTGCTTCCTTGGATTAACCTCAACAGCTATAGGTTCACGCTATCACAAACGCAGTCGCACATTTTCATTAGTTTCAGATCTCCTAGCCTGAGCGGTTTTTCTTCTTGAACGCGAATATCCGAGAGAGAGAGAGAAAGAAAAAGAAACGTTCGTTTCGTATTAGTGGTGGTAAAACTCATTGAATCGGCCGTAGAAAAAGCAATGACAAAGGCAATGCAACATATTGTCTTAAGTGTTACCGACGGTCTTTCCCAAGTGTTTACTGTGCAGATGACACAGCTATTGCAAACAGCTGCAACACCAATCACCAAATCGATTGCTTGTGCTGCAGAACAGGTAGCCAGTTCAGTCCTAGTGCCAAGTACCACATCGGACCCAACATTTCTTGGATCTGATCCTTGTTCTGCGCGTCAGTCAGACTTGCAGGTCGACATGGAAACAGGTCATGATACCAGGCCGCAAAAGCGGACTGGGTCTTCAGTAACTGCTTCTTGTCCATATACCAAAAACAAAAAGGGCAATCCAATTTCTCATTCTGGCATCTAAGAAAGTTCATTGCGACGGTAGTCGCTGAAGTAACTATATCAATTAGATCATCACCATAGCTTTTTTAAAAGTGCCACAGTGGAACTGTTGTTCCCTGTTTTCTGCTTCAACAGACTTATATTGCTTAACAACTCATCTTAATCCTGATGTCATAATCTTACAAGAAACCTGGCTTACTCCTGAGAAAAATTTTCATCTTAAAGATTTTCGATCTTTTCGATTAGATCGCCTTTCTCAAGGAGGTGGCTTAATGATTTTGTTGTCATCTAAATTCTGTCATAAAGCGAAAATAGCTTTCAAGTTAATGTCTCCAGAATGTGAAATTTTGGCAGTGCACCTTAGCATCCCAGGCTACCGTTCATTTTCAATTATAGATGCTTATTTCCCTACTGGCATGCACAGTACATACCAATTGGATAGTGCACTTGCTAGCTGCAAAAATGAAGTCATTCTTACTGGTGACTTCAACTCGCATCACATGTCTTGGGGTTACAAAACAGATTCAGGTGGGCCACGTCTGTGGAACTGGACCATAGATAAAAACCTTTCATGCCTTAATATCACAGGACCTACATTTGTCCGCGCACAATCTCGCTCAGTGTTAGATTTGACGTTTTCTAGCACAAGTGTCACTGTGACATCTTGGACAACGATTGATTTCTGTACAAACAGTAATCATCTCCTGGTATACTTTGAAATTGCATGCCCTTTAAGATCAGTTGAACGACAAGGCAGAATATTTGTGAATTGCACAAAATTTAAAGACTGCTTGCGGCCCACCATTGTGTCACTAACTAATAGTAATGACGAAGAAATTGGCTTAAATATTTGTTCAGCATTACAGACGTCCCGACAAAAGTCTGAATTTGAAATTCAGACAGCTAAGCGTTCCTCATCTAGTCCCTGGTGGAACAGCGAGTGCACACGAGTTTATAGAACAAGGAAAGCTGCTTGGAAAAAACTTCTACATAATGACAGCCAACAAAATTGGAAAGATTATCAATTTATTTCAGCAACCTTCAAACGTACTATTAAACATGCAAAAGATGAGTATGATAAAAACCATTTTGATTATCTATCTAAATCCAAAAACAAACGTGCTTTATTTAATTACCTTCGTTTTAGAAACAAACTCCCGAAGAGTATTAATGTAGACTCAATCGTCTATACCTCACAGGAAATGCAGGAGTCCTTAGAACTACTGGCTAAAGGACTGGAGAGTCAGTTCGCAACGCACCTTCAAACTTCTGTTTCTTCTCCTGCATTCTCGGGCTACAAGGTGATATCCTATTCGGAAGTAGTAAAGGTTATGTTACAGTTGCCAACTACAGTGCCTGGCCCGGATGGCATAACAAATGCAATGTTAAAGATTTTCTTTCAAGAAGCTCTATGTGAGCTTCTCAAGTTGCTAAACTACTCTGTTAGTAACGCATGGATTCCACAAGAATGGAAGATCGCCAAAATTATTCCGTTACTTAAAAAACAAGGGGCAGGGTATACTATCGACAACATCAGACCAATTGCGTTGACATCAAGCATAGTGAAACTTACCCTATTGAAAGAGTGCTTCTTGGACATATAATAGAGTTTATTGACGACAATCGATTGTTGAGTTCGTGTCAAATTGGATTTCAATCTGGCTATTCAATATGGCACGTGCATGTAGACCTTGCAAGTCGCATTAACATCGCCAGACAGAAAAAACAATATGCGGCTCTAGTTACCTTAGATATATGTAAAGCCTACGACAGCATTGAGCATACAATTTTAACGAATCAGTTACAGAGCCATTGCTTTCCAGGCTATATTGTAGCATGGGTGCATGAATTTTTAAAAGACAGGGAGTTCTATTGTTTTCGAAGCGGCTATTCTTCCAGTAAATATAAGCAAACAAGGGGTGTCCCTCAGGGATCGGTACTTTCACCAGTATTATTTAATATTTTACTGAGCAGAATCCCCGTTCACCCAGGTGTCAGTACATACCTGTAATATGTCAGTACATACGTTTATGCTGATGACATTGCCTTTTTTGGTATGGCTAGCGACATATACTCTTTTTACGAAATACTGCAGTCTTATCTAAGGGAACTGGAAGGCTGGCTGGATAGCTTACACTTAAACCTGAATGCTAATAGGTGTGCTATCCTTGTTTTTCCCGTTAAAGACCCAGTATACATATCGCTTAAATATCATCTCGAAGATATCCCACAAGTAGAGTCACTAAAATACCTTGGAGTTATTTACAACGGAAATCTTAACTGGCGGCCGCATATTGACTATATTGCGACAAAAGGAGCTCGTCCAATGGGCATTTTGCGCAAGTTGAGCAACCGAAGAACAGGTATGCGAAGAAAATTCCTCTTGATGGTATATAAGATGTATGTTCGTCTGGTGTTAGGATTTGGATGCGTTTTATTCTCAGGTGTTCCAGCATACAAGCTTCGGCCGCTAGTTTTGTTGGAACGAGAGGCGCTACGTCTGTGCTTAGGCCTCCCAAAATACGTTTCGAATGCCGTATTATACCTGGAAGCAAGAATCGCACCCATAATATGCCGATTTCACCTTCTGACAGTTCAGACTTTCCTGAGGCTATATGAATCCCCATTAAACCGCCTTCAAATTATTTTCCTCTCTGATCCAGAATTATTTTTTCCTATTCATTGGCCCAGGTTTCATAGACCACAGATTATATTTGTGCAGACATTACTTGAACCACTAAATGTGCAAATTCGCGAGGTACTTCATGATAATACGCATTCAAGTTACCCAGAGATCAGGGTCGATGACATTTTCCCAAACCATGCGAAACTGCTCCCTTACGGCATCTTAAGCGCCATGTTGCAAGACCACCTAAGCAGCCTAGAAACAAACTTTATCGTTGCAACAGATGCCTCACAGTGCGAGGAAAAAGCTGGCATTGGAATATCTTGTCCTGCACTCGACTGGTCTTTTTCTTTAGGGTTGCCTGATTTTGTGCCTATTTTTCTAGCCGAGTTGTTAGCAGTAATCCTAGCTTTACGTAAATTAGACCCAATGATTAGAACGGCTGCCATTCTGACTGACTCCCTTTCAGTATGCTCTTGCCTTACCGCTACTAATGAGTCACCCATGCTAAAACTCTTCCACTTACTAGTTCCAGCTCATGTGCAATGTATTCATTTGATTTGGGTGCCAGGTCATAAAGGTCTGTTTTTTAATGAAACTGCTGATTCACTGGCAAATGCATCACTATCCGGCCCTGTTCTTCCTATTCTACCAGTGACAGCACAGATCACGGCGGCAAGATTTCGGATGCGATCAATAAGATTAGCCTTATCAAACCCACGTTTGACTGATTCTCCAGAGTATAAGCACCTGGTATTTCCTTGGCATAGCGAATCCTGTGACACAAAGATGCTTGAGATCTGCCTCACCAAATTACACTGCCGAATACCCTCGCTGAATTTCTATTTGCACAGGTTGGGTTTGGTTCCCTCCCCCCTCTGTTCTTTTTGTAATGAGGAAGAGACGATACACCACTTTCTTCTATCTTGTTGCCACTTTACTGCGGTTAGAAAAAGATGGTTGGAAATACCTTTTCGAAGAATTGGCCTGGACTTGACAGAACCTGTAATTCTTTCGTTCGGAGCGTCCACTTTGGGATTCAGCCAGAGGGATGCATGCTTCGCTGTCTGAACATTCCTAACGGAATCTAAATGAATGCCCTGCTAAATTCCTTTCTTTTTGTTTTTACTTTTAAATTAATTATTAATCATTCAATATGACCTTCCTGATTTTATTTAACAGGTAATTCTGCGCTATTCAATGCTATTTCAATAGCTATTAGGAAATTTATGCTCCATAATAATTTCAAATAATCCGCCCATTTCTTGGCCAATCCCCCATCGTGGGTAGGAGCCACACGCATCACAGGCTACAACAACAACAACAATGTGCCTATCGTTTGCCTACGACACTGCGGTACGCACCTTGCAAAAGAACTTGGGCGCCGTCAAACTATATACATGTATGTATATATATTGTGCAACAACTCACTACCGTACAGTATTTGTGTGTCGTCTTGCGGTGTGTGTGATTTGTACGTGTGAATAACACCGTGCGCGCCGCAAGCATGTAGAGCGGTGTATTCCTCCTTTTATTCCTGTACACATTCCCTAGCGCCTTGCTTCGAAAACTCGTAATCCCTAGAAAAGGGACTGGGGGAAGCACACGTTTCGGTGTCAGCCCGTATATCGTACGGTCTTGCGCACGGTGCCTGCATGACCACTGAAAGAACGGCGACAGCAGCACGACGGTTCTAAGCATAGAGGCAAGACGCTGCACGAGTGCACCAGCGCAAGAAAGCAGGCGCACACCAAATATGCGCGCCTGCACCTAGCCGCGCCGAATCAAACCAGGGAAAAGGAAAGCAGCGACAAGCGATCGTATAAAAGCCTAGTGCAAAAACCAGACGCACACCAATCTGCGCTCGAAAAAGTGATGGTGTAAATTCCTAGTGCAGAAACCAGGCGCACATCAATCTGCGCTCGGAAAAGCGCGCGCAAGCACGTAGCGAGCCGCGCCAATCCAATCCAGAAGCCAAAGGAGAGGGGGGAAGTAATGTGTGACCAAGTTCAGTGTTACCCGAGTGTATATTTAGCCATAGCCTCCATAGAGGAGGCTATGATTTAGCAACACTGCCAGCATCTTCAGCTATTTTGCATGCAGTTTGCACCGGTTTGCGCGCTGCTCTGCATTCTCCAGCTTGCTTTTCAGGTCGGAACTCGTGACGGCTGATAGAGCCAAGAATAGGTAAGCGCTCTTCGCGGCAACAATATCGGGCGTACATTTGATTGTTTCCTTGCATTCCTAAAGCAAAGCTCTTGGGGTCAGCGGACGCAGTTCAAAGCACTTCGCACGCTCTGTGTATATTCTTGGATCATACTCTCGGTAAACTTGTTGTTAGACCCGTGTGCCGGTTAGAAACTGTCAGTTTAGTGTACGCATGCGTACACGGGTACAAGTAAGGTCGCACTTGCGTAAAAAATTGCATACACATACGAACTACACAGGCGTGTGTATAAACTTGCCCAACTCCGTGTACATTGTGCAACACATACACACGCCGACATCGACAAAACTTGACCGTTAGTACATGTAAATATTATGGGTAGTACATGGGTTTCGATCGCTTGCTCACAAGTCCCATCACCGGCGACTGGTGGAAGGTTGGAAGGTGGAAGTTGGAAGGTAGATGAGTGTATGTTTGCTCACAATATCAGTACTGTATGTTTCATTTATTTATTTATTCAATTCTGCGGACTCAAGGTCCGATCAGGGTGGACAATACAAATACAAAAAAAGCAGCAAAAACAAAAATAAACAGCAAGAAAAGAACAATATGCAGATCGACTAAAAAATTTTAATTCAGTCTGATAACTTGCTTCGATCAGTAAGGCAGTTCCAATCATGTATGGTCCATGGAAAATAAGAAAACTTAATCTGGTCAGTGCAAGCAAAATGTGGCATGTTTTGTTGGTACATAGCCTCCTAGATAACTAGGATAAATATATATAGTTATCTGGGGGCTATGGTTGGTACTGTCAAGTGGAACTGCTATATTTAAGTGTGATAAATAAGGTGATATATGTATAGATAGCTTGTTATTCAAAAGTTGGGAAGGAAATTCTAATCTAAATTTTTTGCCTTCGTGCCTGTAATAATGGTATGCCATTAGCTTGCATTAAATTATAGGGTGAGTCTAACTTGTTGAATATATAAATCTTACAGCCTTTTTCTGAATACATTCTTAAATTTAGTATAAGGGTCCCATATAATGTCTGCATATTCTAGTTTTGGTAGCACAAGAGCAGTGTACCTGAGGAGTTTAACATTAGTAGGAGCAGTTTTAAGTTTGTTTCAGGACACACAGCTTGCGGAAGGTAGATGAGCTAACAAATTATCAATATGAAGATTTCAAGAGAGGTTAGAAGTCAGTGTAACACCGAGATACTTGACCTTGTACACAGCGTTCGTTTACTTTCAATTCAACACGCTGACACATTTTCCCTCATTTCGGCGTCCTCCCGCCTCACACCCTCTCCCCTTTAGAAGAACCCCACCTATATATACTGTGGCGAGGAAAGCATATGTCGCCTTGAAGAAGACAAGTCCACTTGTCATAACGTAGGCTCCTGCATTCACCTTGTTCACGTTTCGCTCATCGTCTTGAATTTCCATCTCCGGCATTCCCCGTCTTTTTTCGAGATTCTTATAGTAACTTACTTATTTTAATGGTAAAGACCCTAACAAGTAAGGATATGAAATTTAATTTTTTCTTTTGCTAGTTACTGGAAGGCAGACACATGTTCTCGTGTTTAGTGACATTTCCCATTGTTTACACCATTCACGCCTACTCGCCCAAACTAGTGCTGAGGTCGTTGTGATCTTTAGTGCGAATGATTTCTTTAAACAAAACACCATCAGCAAATAACCTAATTTCTACACCAGGGTTAACAACGTCAACAATATCATTAATATACAATAGAAAGAGCAAAGGACCTAGCACACTGCCCTATGGTACACCAGGTGTGACTGGAAGACAATCCGACAATCCTGCATCTACGTATTGTTTGCAATTAATTAGGTAGGCTGAAACCCAGCAAACAAAAATTTCTTCAATACCTGTTGTTCTAGTATGAAAATGCGTTTACCGTGTGGAACTTTGTCAAAAGATTTACAGAAATATAACAAAAGCGTATCCAGCTTGCCATCTCTAAAGGGTTATTGCAAGAGACTGAAAAAATGTGACGAGCTGAGTTACAGTTGAAAATCCTTTCCTAAACCCATGTTGAAACTTAGTCAATATAGAGTGCTCTTCCAGGAATTTAGTTATACTAGCAGCTACGATACGTTCGATAGTTTTACAACATGATGAAGTTAGTGAAGTAGGACAACAATCTCTTAGTGTTAGGCGGTCTCCCTTTTTAAAGAAAACATATGTCATCATGTGGCAGGTTCATTGTTTGTATTGTTTTTCTCTATGATTTACGTAATCATATTTTTCAAGCTGGATAGGGTCATTCTAAGTACGCTAAACATGAAATAGTTGATGTTGTTGTATCTGATGCTCCTGTGGAAAGTTCTCCCATGGAGCTCACATTCTGTAAACTTGACAAAACCTGCTAAGGAATTGAAAATTATGAATTCATGCTGCAGCAGTACATCTTTCATGATTCAGAAAACGCAAGAAATTTGGTGGTAACTAAATTTTCAATGGGCAGAATTAATTTGGCACTAAAGTGGATAAATGAAACTGCCAGATAAAGTTATTAAACAGATGCTCCGTAGAGGTTATTGTATTCAGCAGTTTGCCTGGTTAGGGGCCACTCACTCAAAAAATGCAATGGTCGATGGAAAGCATGACTAATTTAAACACATTATTTAGACAAATAGAGCTGTCGGGTAAGTGGAACTACCCAACCGAAGCTTTGAAGAAGCGATTGTACATTATCAGATGCTTTCCTTTTCGTGATAATATGACTATTAACGTAGCAATCTATAGTAAAATGGAGTTAGTGTGAATGTACTATTGTCATCAGAATTTGACAGGGTATACAGTGTATGAGCAAGCTGAATCTCCAGAAAGCTTGGGTACATACCTTGTAATTCAGACTTGCAGTCTACAGCACTATGTGTTACTAAAGTAATGTTCCATTGATTTAGACTCTGCCTGGCCAAAGGGAGCAGAAATCTTGCTTTTCACAAAAAGCCCATGCCTAGCAATATTGTCACACTCTGAAATATTTTTTACTCTACATGATGGTTTCTGTAAGCAGAAGCAAAAAGCAAATTCAAGCTTCAAGATGCCCAAGCTCTGCTGCTCTGGGCTACATGTGGATTTTGTCGGTGTCCCTCGTGTTCAAGTTTTCATAGCAAGGCCGTACCAACTATTTCTCAAATTGTAAGGGGAGGAGCAGGCAAACCGAAAACCATCCGACTCCTCTCTCTCTGGCACACACACACATGCACGCACACGAAAAGATAACTTGCTGTTTGCCGGTGGAAGTCAACCCCACAAACTCCGCATTATGCATGAGTTGCACTACCGATTGCGCTACAGCGACAGCTATCAATGCGTCCACTAACTTCGGTATTTATGTTTACTAGATCTAGCCCTGGGAGTGTTAACCAGTGCCCCTCAGACCTATGGTGGGCAAATGTGGAAGATCGTCTATTCCCCAATGGCCTCACATAACACGTGACCTAGGAGAGCAGGCAGGTGGCTAAAAAAACCTCGTATGCTACCTAATCATATCAAGGCTGTCGGATTCGAGACTCTCCCTATGAATGAACAAGAGAAGATGGGAAACCGAGGGGCTTGGATTTTGTTAATCATCACCATATAAAGCCAACAGACAATGAAGCCAAGGAAAGCTTGTTAAAGATAGCAAATTTATGCTGCGCACAGGCCTGAAACTGGACTACATAAATCACACATGGTTGGCCCTCAGTCCCCAGCAGCTGTGGAGCACCTGACCAAGGCAGCAGTCAGACCTGTAATGCAGCAGAGGGTGCTGAGAATTTCTGGACCTGGACAGGCCGCCAATGGAAATTGAGTGAAGCTAGCTTAGCAGGACTCTTTGAGGAACTATGACATTGTTCAGACATTGTTTGGGATGTCATTGAGCTTAGTGAGATTAGAAGAACTGGTTAGGCTTCTACAGTGCTGACTAATGGTCATGTCCTCTGCTAAGGTCTCCCAGATAAGAAGCAATACGGGGTAGGATTCCTAATTCATAAGTAAATTGTGGGCAACATTGACAAATTCTACAGCATTAATGAGATGGTAGCAGTAGTCGTAATAAAGCCTAATAAGAAGTACAGATTAAAGGTAGTACAAGCCTACACTTCAACAACCAGTCACGATGATGATGAAGTAGATCAGTTTTATGAAGATGTTGAATTAGCTATAAGAAAAGTGCATACTCGGTATACTGTAGTAATGGGCGACTTCAATACGAAAGTGGGGAAAAAACAGGCTGGTGAACAAGCAATTGGCAACTATGGGGTCCATTCTAGGAACGCTACAGGAGAGATGCTGGTAGAATTTACGGAAAGGAATAAGCTGCGGATAATGAACACCTTCTTCAGGAAGCCTTGGAACAAAAAGTGGACCTACAAGAGCCCTAATGGTGAAACAAAAATTAAATTCCTTTCATACTTTCTGCCGATACCAGCATAGTGCAGGATGTAGAAGTGTTAAGGAGGGTAAAGTGCAGTGATCATAGGTTAGTGAGGGCTAGGAGTCACCTTAATTTGAAGAGAGTAAAAGTAAAATTGGCCGAGAAGAAACAGGCCAACCTAGACACAATAAGCGTAAAAGCAGACCAATTGAGGCTGGTACTTGCAAACAAATATGCAGCCTTGGAATATAGAGATAAAGATGACATAGAGGTAATAAATGAAACCATAACTAGGATGGCTTCAGAGGCAGCAGTTGAAGTGGGAGATAAGGCACCAAGGCAACCAGTAGGCAAACTCTCCCAAGTAACAGAGGACCTAATAAAGAAATGAAAAATAATGAAAGTATGCAACTCAAGAGATAAGATAGAATTCGCAGAACTGTCAAAACTGTTCAACAAGAAAAAAAATAAGGAATATTCGAAATTATAACATGAGAAAGACTGAGGAAGCCGTAAATGTATGCAGCATGAAATCATTGACAAAGAAACCTGGCATACGACAAACCAAGATGTATGCACTGAAAGCAGGGTAATATCATTAGCAGTCTCGAAGGCATAGTGAAAGCAGTGGAGTTCTATACTGACTTGTACAGTACCCAGAGAGGCCATGATACCTCCATTCGAAGCAGTATTAAACAGGTTGCAGAGACTCCTTGTACAACTAGCTATGAGGTTAGAAGGGCCTTGGAAGGCATGAAACAGGGAAAAGCGGTAGGAGAAGATGGAATAACAGTCAATTTAATCAAAGATGGAGGAGACGTAATGATTCGAAAACTGGCAGCTCTCTATAAGAAGTGTCTATCAAATTCAAGGGTCCCAGAAAACTGGAAGAATGCAAACATTGTAGTAATACACAAAAAGGCAGATATTAAAGAATTGAAAAAAATTATAGGCCCATTAGGCAATCCAGCAGGCCAAAGATTCCGCCAGGGCCCAAGGGCTCGAGGCCGTCATCTAGATAGAGAGGCCTAGGTCTCAAACCTGCTGTGCACAAATAAAGTTTATTCCTTCTCCTCTATTAGCTTACTTCCAGTATTATGTAAAATATTCACCAAGATAATTTACAATAGAATAAGGGCAACATTGGACTTCAGTCTACCAAGGGAACAGGCTGGCTTCAGGAAGGGATACTCTACAAGGGATCACATCCATATCATTAATTAGGTAATCGAGAAATCTGCATAGTGCAATCAGCTTCTCTATATGGCTTTCATAGATTACGAAAAGGAATTTAATTCACTAGAAATACCAGCAGTCATAGAGGCATTATGTAATCAAGGAGTGCAGGCCGCTTACGTAAATATCGTAGAAAATATCTACAGAGATTCCCCCTCTACTTTAATTCTACACAAGAAAATAGGGAAATACCTATAAAGGAAGCGGTCCGACAAGGAGACAATCCCTCCAATGCTATTCACTGCGTGCTTAGAAGAAGTATTCAAGCTATTAAACTGGGAACGCTTAGGAGTAAGGATCAACGCTGAATATGTCAGCAACCTTTGGTTTGCAGATGACATTGTCCTGTTCAGCAACGCTGGAGACGAGTTACAACAAATGATTGATGACCTTAACAGAGAGAGTGTAAGAGTGGGGTGGGAGAATAATACACAGAAGACAAAGATAATCATGAATAGCTGGACAAGGGAACAAGAGTTCAGGATCGCCAGTCAGCCTCTAGAGTCTGTGAAGGAGTATGTTTACCTAGGTCAATTACTCGCAGGGAGCCGTGATCATAAGAAGCAAATTTACAGAAGAATAAAAATGGGTTGGAGTGCATACGGCAGACATTGTCAGCTCCTGACCGGAAGCTTACCATTATAATTGAAAAGGAAGGTGTACAATCAGTGCATTTTACCGGTGCTGACATATCAGGCAGAAACTGTGAAACTGACAAAGAAGCTCGAAAACAAGTTAAGGACCACTCAAAGAGTGATGGAACGAAGAATACTAGGCATAAAGGTAAGATACAGAAAGACAGCGGTTTGGATCAGAGAGCAAACGGGTATAGCCGATATTGTAATTGGCATTAAGAGAAAAAAATAGAGTTGGGCAGGTCATGTAATGTGCAGGTTAGATAACTGGTGGACCATTAGGGTTACAGAATGGGTGCCAATAGAAAGGAAGTGCAGTCGATGATGGCAGAAGACTAGGTGGGGCGATGAAATTAGAAAGTTTGTGGGTGCTAGTTGGAATCGGTTGGGGTGCAGGACAGGGGTAATTAATCGGAGATCGCAGGGAGAAACCTTCGTCCTGCAGTGGACATAAAATAGGCTGATGGTGATGATGATGAACAACTTTGAGTGGAGGTCTTCAGATAGCTTTATTTTTCATTTCACTTTAAGGAAAAAGTTGGATTAAAAGATGATTCTTCAAGTTGCTGTGCTGAAAACTCGTAGCTATATGTCATTTTATGTCCTTATATTGGATTTGGGGTCCAATTTTGTCTATCACGTCCAGTTATATTTTTATGCATGTTTGCTTAATTTTCTGGAAACATTTACAATCAGTTTCTTAGATTTCATTAACTTGGAAAAGACTTCCACGAAAAACACTCTGCTTAGTGTTGACTTTGAGGTCTAGCAGAACTTGTTTAAAGATAGACTGAGCAATAACATTGATCTTAATCAATATCTTCAATCAAGCAGGGACTGTTTATACTTTGCTCTGTTAAATCTGATAAATTTACTTTCTGCATCTCTTTTCCAAAAATTCAACTAATGTAAAATTACATAAAGTCATGAACGAGGGAAGTAAACAAAAGTGAACCTCATATTTGAAATCAATACATAAAATTACATACATCTACAAGTTTGCAGCACTATAACTTAAATAATAACTTTAAAATTCCTTGGTGCGATACCTGAACTTCACCCTTAATATAGAAAGAATGTTTCTGGCCCCGTTATCCTACTATGTTGTGAATTCTTAGAGATCTTTGTTAAGCAAAGGAAGAACATGATTATTATCGCATTTTATGCATAGCAGGCGATGCTACAGAGTCTAGAGAGACTTGCCTCACAGCTTGCATCCCTGACGAAAAAAGAAAGTGCATTGTGTGTGAAAGAAAGATCTTAGCTATGCGCCGTGTAATTCAATGTAAAAATAAATCTTGTGCTTTTATGTAGCAAAATATGACGTATTTGTTGCACGAAAGACGTCAGAAATATGAACCCATTTGCCACCAAACAAGTGGTGTGACATGTTTCTGCAACTAGCAGCCGCAGTGCATCACTTTCGCTTGCGACCAAAAAATTGTACATCGCCTACTGGAAGCACAAATATGCACAAGTAATATTCGATTCTACATAAACTGACGTCCACAAGTTGTAGTTGCAATATATGAAGTACGTAGTATTTCGTAGAAAACGTTGCAGATCAAGAACGACTGTGCTGCGAAGTGTGTGGAGTAAGACTTGTATGGGGCCGCACCACTTGTGTGGCTTCCATGCAAGTGTTATGTGTGGAATGGAGCATGGTGAAAGCTGAGGTCAGAAGGGCTTGGAATGGTTTGGGTGCGAGCTAGTTGGTATGGATCATTCATTTTAAACAGCACCAAAAAACAGGGACAAGGAAGAGCACAGGACCAGTGCTGGTCCTTTGCTCTTTCTTGTCCCTGTTTTTTGGTGCTGTTTGAAATGAATGGTCAAAAGAACAATCTGCCGAGACCGAGGGAGTGAGTGGACTGTCATTTTAATTTTATGCACATTCAGTTGCCTGGTTACTGTTCATTGGTTGCAACATACTGTGCCAGCATCAATTTTTTCTTCTCTAACTTTTCTTGCGTTTGTGCCACTGCAGTGAATTAGGAAGAAATGTGCTGTTAGGAACTGTGGTGATTTGAGTAAATATTGGCACTACTGTAGTTTATGCAGTTCAAAATTGCCTATGTACATGTCTTCGCCTGTACTTTTGCAGGGGCCCTTTCCAATACCACAGCATTGGCCATGTCTGCAGACCTGACTGTGGCGCTTTCTGCGTTCACTGTTGACCTCTACAAGCGGGTACTTGCTAGGAGTGGCGGAACGAAAAACATAGTTGTCTCCCCATTCAGTATTGCAGCCGCATTGTCAATGACACTTGCAGGAGCCAGACAACGCACAGCTGATGAAATCGCAAATGTCCTGCATACAAAAAGCAACCTGATCCACTCGCAGTTTTCCGAATTCTTTGCCAGAGTTTCAACCTATTCACCAGATGTCGTTCTAGAGGTGGCAAATCGCTTGTATGCAGAAAGAACTTACGACATTCTTGAAGAGTACCTTGACACATTGAAGAAGTTTTATAATAGCGCTGTGGTGCCGATGGATTTCAAAAACGAAGCTGAAGCAGCAAGGCTTGCTATCAATTCTTGGGTAAAAGAAGCAACAAAATCAAAGATTGTTGACCTTCTTCCCTCTGGTGCACTGGATTCTGACTCTGTGGTTGTTTTGGTGAATGCCATTTACTTCAAAGGTCTGTGGGAAAAGCAGTTCAACTCTCAAGCAACAGCTCTTAAGAAATTTCACATCTCCAAAGAAGCAACAAAAGAAGTTCACATGATGTACAAGCAAGCAGAGTTCAAGGTCAACATGGAATGTGGTGACTTGAATGCTGCTGCCGTTGAAATACCGTACAAAGGTGGCAAGACATCCATGGTGATACTTCTTCCGCATGAAGTGGATGGCCTTACACAGCTCGAGGCAGCACTAACTTCATCGAAGCTGTCGGACATTGTTATGGGGTTTGACAGAACTGTCGTTGAACTCAGTCTTCCACGGTTTAAGATTGAACTGGATGTGGATCTCAAGAGTCTGCTTCAATCAATGGGTGTGCAAGACTTGTTCTCTCGCAAAGCCGACTTATCTGGAATAGGTGGGCAGAAAGATCTTGTAGTCTCCGCTGCACTCCATAAGGCCTTTGTGGAGGTCAATGAGGAAGGCACAGAGGCAGCTGCGGCAACAGGGATGATGGTGAAGAAAAAGAAATGTGCTTTTATTGGTACACTTAGTTTCATCATCGACCACCCGTTCATGTTCATCATTAAAAGTCACGACCCAGATGCTATTCTCTTCGTTGGCTCAGTGCGAGATGTGCCTAATGCAGCCTGACCTTGTAGGACCTTGATCTTTAATGTTAAGTACTTAAATTAATATATTTAATTAATATTTAGTAACATTCAGTTAAAGCGCTCATTATGCTCAGTAACTGCGATGCAAAAGGGGCAAAATCCATTTGCTCTGTTATAGCTAATAATCGTGCACTATTAATACCCCGCTCTCATGTGCATTCGCACTGATACACATTACCTACAGGAAGACAGGTTTCTGTAGTGGGCCTTGATGCAACATGAGCTTTGCTATCTGCATTACATATTCTAATACCGAATGGTTTCCCATTGGCTAATTGAAAAACTTTCGTTGTAGGTCATGCTAGTTAAAGCAAAGGTTTGCCTGGTCTTCATCCAGATGCTAGCATGTATACAGGCAGTGCCAAAAGTTTATGGGATGAGAGACACGAGAAAGAACAGGATATTTCCCCGAGTGTGGCAAGCAGCCTGGATTTAAAATGTGCTACATGTACTAGTGTATGCGACCAACATAGTATTGTGCTGTTTCAATGGCTGCGAGCTAAAACTGTGTTGATATTCTACTTTCTCACAGAACCCACGTCTTGCAACATGTTGACCCTGCCTGTACATTTAAGATAAACAAATGCGCTGGTAACAAATCAGCACAATTTGTAACTGCTCTGGACATCATCTGCTGCAGCTTCAAAGGTTTGTCATCAGTGCTGTTGTTTGGTGTACACTTGCGTACACTCCACCCCGCGGCTGATAGTGTCACCCGCACTGGAATGACGCTATCATGAAAGCGCCGGCAGTGGGGAGCGAATGCTTCATCTGCCTCTCGCTCTATGAGTCACCGAAACTCGAGATTACGCAACCTCCAGTACTAAATGCTCAAGAAGACAGCTTAAATGATGCCACGCTGTCTCGGCACTCCCACTCTTTGCACACACCGCAGATTACCTCTAAAGCAGGGTGTGCGGCTGCGTATGCCGCGCTTACAGCCATGTGCAGCCACGGCCGTGACGCGCGCCAGTAATCGAGACGTGCGCCAACTTACCCCCTACTCCGCCCTCTCTCGCGCGCTTGATCGCGTGAGCTCGCTCCACTCCCCCTCTTTCCCTTTGCTCGTGCAAGAAGGCGGCACTCGTGAAGCCACCATCTTTGCCTCACCCTCGCACAATTTCACTCGCACCTAAAGCACACAGTGCACGGGGCACACACTGCGTGCTTACCACACTTTGACTTTTTACGAAGCGTGATGCGGCTCCACTTTGGCGGTCTTTTTTTGTTGCGCGGCGCACGATTTGAGAGGTGCGTTTGCAAGCAACCGTTTC
This sequence comes from Dermacentor variabilis, assembly GCF_050947875.1. Classification (NCBI taxonomy): domain Eukaryota; kingdom Metazoa; phylum Arthropoda; class Arachnida; order Ixodida; family Ixodidae; genus Dermacentor; species Dermacentor variabilis. The sequence goes on from NC_134574.1 coordinate 103,844,887, forward strand.
TAATGCAATCATTTGACCATCTGCATCCGGGGAAGTATCCATTTATTGTCCCAGCATTCGATTGCGGCGGCAGTGAAATTTCGTTATATTGTAATCGCGTACAAACACCCTTCGTTATATTGAGGTTCTAAATACATGGTATTCTATGGACTATAGGTTATGAAAAGTTCGTTATATCAATAATTTCATCATATTGAAGTTTGTCATATCGGGTTTAACTGTACATTGATTCTTTTTGACAGATCCCGTAGTCCATGAACTTGATGCCAACTGGGCAGTCCATCATGCTTATGATGGCATTGAATTGTACTGAAAATGTCATTTTTGTAACGTGTACACATTCTGGTAGAAGAAAACAAGGAAATAAATTGAAGCCTTCATTTGCAGAGCACAGAAGGTTGCTATAGCATTCCCTGCTTTACTGAAAAATCTAGTGCATTAGCCTTCCATGCTTGATGCACAGCCAAGCTGGTCTTCATATTTTGAATCTAGATTGTTATCGTGGATAGTCCGCTGAGAGATACTGTAACGTTCACGTCCCCGCCTGTAGCAGGAGGACGAAAGCAAGCAAACAGCCGACACAGACTCTGGTGACCAACTGCTTTATTCACGTTCGTGCGCTCCGCAAACAACGTCGCTAGCCAATGAGATGGGGCGGTGTCGCCATCTGTAGTTCTTCTTGGCAAACACTGGTCAAACACGACAGATACATGAACAAACTCTGAGCTCTTCTACAAATGACACAACACTTGAAAACTGCCTGAGGGTTATCCCTTTCACCACTGCTCTCTCAATGATTGTTGTGTTGTATAGAGAAGCTTGTCTTCATGTGTTTGAGCAATTGATTAATGTTCCTAATATGTTGTTCACTAATAGGCAGTAGACAAGGTACGTCCAATAATGTGCAGCTGAGAATAGTATGGTGCTTTGTTTTTACTTACTTATTTACTTAGGGTGGATATTACAGTATACAAAAACAAAAGCACGCACGTGTAGAATGACATATCTACAAGAAATAAAAAAGCATAACACACTCATTAAACCCTGTGCATTTAGCCATAATAATTGAAATTCTGCGGCAGATTGGTTACTTTCAATGCTACACAACAGCTTGTTACATGGTAAAATAGTGTTGGGGAAAAAAAATTGAAAACGTCGTTGCGACGCTTTATTTCACAAACCTTAAATGCATAGTCACAGCAGTTCAGTATAAAACATAGTGGAAAAAGGTATAGATGTCTATCGATACCAATCTTCTGAAAATATATGTGGTAATTAATACAGGGCAAGCTTAATTCTATGTCTGCATTTAGCCAATGTTTCCCAACTCGTATAGTTTTTAGTAGAAGTTGTGCTTGCATATTGGTTGTAATTACTTGTCACAAGATGGGCAGTGTGGTTCTAAACCTGTTCTAATGTGGAAGTTGAATAATTCAAGTGCCGAGACTTGGTTCACTGTGTTGGTCTGTCTTGTGTGAGAGGCAGCGAGCTTAGAAATCTGCTTGCACTGAAGCCTGTGAGTGCAGTCTGACCTATCAGCAATGGTCGTCCCTTCCACAGTGCAAGGTAGCCAACCAGGCTTAGCTGTGCTAGTATCCTTGCCTTTCCCTTATCGCTTATTTTTATTTCTTTGAACCCTGTAATTTAATGCTTGCTGGCTAAGCTTTCCGATGCATGTGCTTTCATTCTTGGTCCAAACTTGCCCCATGGAATATATTACATGGCACATTGTAGTTGGAATTTTATGCATTTGTGAAACAGTGAGTGTATGTTTTAAGTTCCTCTGTGGCCTCCACTGGACTTGCAGCTGTCTTGTTATAATAAACTGTCTTCTGTCTCATGTTACCAGCTGTATAAACAGTGTTGATTCTGGTAAAAAAAGATCTGATGTGCTGTCAGTAACTACGCTCAAATGAAACGAGATAGTTTGAGCTGGTCACTGTTACATGAGTAGCTTGCTGTCTCATAGATTATGCAGGGCATTGTTACAACTCAATCTGCAGTTCCTTTTTAAGCTCTGCTAAGTCATTTGCTTTTGGGCACAAAGCAACATTGTTTAATTTCTTTTTTTTCCCTTGGATGAACTACTCTGTGCATGTTTTGTTCTCAAGAGGCTGAATAAATGATCTAATTTATATCCTTGCTGTTATGCTGTTACGGTACATTATATATGTACCGATAGTGCTTTATACTTTTTGCATCCTCAGCCACTGCAAGCAAAATAAAGTGTTGCCAAACGAAAGCTCCATGACGTTCACAATCAGTGCATCCTGGCCCTAGTAAAAACTATAGCTCCATGACGTTCACAATCAGTGCATCCTGGCCCTAGTAAAAACTATGTTCTATCTAAAACAGTCAGGTGAGAAGCCAGGCCATACCAGAGGCATGCATGGTTTAAGCAATGAAGAGCTTTAGGCTGAGCCTATGGCTGTGCCAGCAGATGAGCCAATTAAAGAAGGCTGTAATGAATTCACTACAGAAGTGCGAAACTTATACATGCATACTAGGCTGTGGAATAGCTGTCTCATGAGTATTAATTGAAATGTGTGGGCGACATAATTAAATCCCTCTGCAGTCAGCCTACTGTCGCACGTCTGCTCAACGACACACATTGGGCATGAACATAACGAAGCTATTGCCCCAAGACTGTGTTCTTCCACTGCACATACCTTAGCAGTGTATTGCAAGGTTATAGTCTTTATGGCAGCAACAAAGGTACTTGCTGTAAAGAAGCTGCCATGTTAGACATACTGCTGACCGGCTTTGGAGGGCCATTTGCATGTTTTGGGACTCCAAGCCCACCAGCCACACTACCAAATCTTGGTGGTTGTCCACAGCACATTTACAATATGCAGCACTCCACTGAGCACGTTCACTCTCGACAATTATTACCTAGCTGGATCTTGGCAATGACCACAGTGTCCAGGTCAGAACTTCCTGCCTAGCAGAATCATTCAGTAGGGAGGGTGCCATAATAATCAAGTGTGTTCATGCCAACGAGAGTTTGCTGAAAGTGAGCATGCTGAGTGAATGCATGGCCATTGCCAACAACAGAGCTGACATGCTGATGCAGAAAATAGAATATTCCAAACCGTGTTGAACACGGGGATGTAACACATGGCAACATGCTAATTTAGGTAAAATTGTTCAATGAAAATAAAGAACCTGTTGGAATCTATGTGAAGCAACTAAATGCTGTTAAGTACAACCAGTTAAGTACAATACACACAATTGTGGTTATTTTCATCCTGTACACAATGTGTAATCACATGCAGTGCTTATATTTTGCACTGCAATGGTCACATCTCTGATGCAGCGCAATGCAACCATAATGCATTGCATGAGATTACTCGCAGTACGGTTATGCTGCTATGCTAAATGCGTGCACTAGGTCTGGCAGATGTGCACTGTGACAAGCCGATGCAGAGATGTCATGAGGACTAAGGTGATGTATGGCGTTTGCGTAGAGAAGAATTCTCTGACCCTGACCGCATCCGTCGCTGGTGAAGAAAGGCATTTCGCTACTACAGTCTGTGAAGTGCACTGACCTCAGTAATAGGGGCGTAGCGAGGGGGCTTATGGGGCTTCAGCTCCTTCCCTCCCGAAATGTTTTCGTGCTGTCAAACACCGCCGACCAAAACCACCCTGGCGCCTGAAGTCATTTTGGATTTTGTCTAGAATGTCTTTTTTATGCTTTTTATGTCTTTTTTATGCCGCTGAGAGCTGCTTCTGCGCAATGCATTGGAATGAAGGACAGCATCATTGAGGTTTTCCCTGGCCGTCGCCTATTTACAAAAATGTAAGGAAGATTCTCGAACTACAAAATTTCAATGAAGTATTTGTCCTAAACTTGTTCATTTCATGGCCTTCACGTTTTTCATATGAGCGGCATACACTCCATTGCTGATTTCGAACTAACATAGTTCTAAAGTTTGTGTGATATTTTCTTTAAATAGACAAAAAAGGTGGAAGCATCGATATCACTTATTTCTGGCACAATTTTTTAGGACATACGAACATATTCTTGTATGAAAAAAATACATATTTTACACGTCTTCACAGTGCGTAGCACTCAAGAATTCGTTCGCAGCACCTTTGGCAATGGCAATGCAGTTATCATTGATATATTTTATCCCTCGACAAATTCTATAAGGAGCAGGCCAAGCTGGAACGAGAGCCCCCCCTGAACTAAATTTCTGGCTACGTCACTGCTCAGTAACCATAGCCCTGCCGTGCCTGCTAATGTGTGCACACAGTGTCACCTCTCAGTCCCTGTTCCCTTTTCTCTTCCCCACGGTGTAGGTGAACAAACCAGAGAGAGAGAGTAAACTTTATAGAAAAGAGCACACGAGCGTAGGTAGCTCTTCCGCTATGCAGTGGGTAGTGCCCTCAGTTCAGGAGTCCAGCAGCCTTAGCTGCCCTTCTTGCTCGGTTGACCAGGTTGAGCTGGACAGCGCTGCCTCCCATTGCCATGTGGTGAGGTGTGTTATGGGTGTGAGCTATGTTGTGCTTGTGCAAGCCCATACCACGTGCTTAAGCGTTACGCATTGATCGCAGTGTGGGTATTTACAGGAATACAGTGCAGGGTGTATGGCGTGGTAGAGACTCAAATGTGGATATGCATTTGTTTGGAGCCATATTATGGCTTGCTCTCGCATCAGAGCGTTATGAGATGGCGGTAGACAACTGTCTTGTTGACCTCGCTAAATTTTTGCTTCTTGCTTTTTCTCTTGTTGAAGGAAGAATGGTGATGAGTAGAGACCAGATGTTTAGGCTCTAAAATGCCTAGCTTTGGGTACCTGTAAGAGGCACTAAAGCTGTCATCTAAGGCATATGTAGGCACCAAATGCTTTCCTTTAGGTATGTATAGGCTCAGTAGCAAGAACTTCTGCTGTGCACCTGAGAATAAATTGAAATTTTTTAAAGAAGACAGTTCACTTCGAGTCAATTAATTTTACTGTATTTTCTCAATAAAACAGAATGAAGCAAGTTCTGTATGTTAAAAAAGATTTGTCAGAAATCCAGCGTAGCTACGTGCCATGAGAAAAGTTGTTAAATCGGTGACAAACAAGCAACATTTCAAGATTTTCAGGTTTCATGTAGTGCCTATTTTGTTGAGTATGTATTTGTATGCAGAAAAGCAATGCCCAATATCCACCGAAGTTACTGGCCCATACTTGTAGCTAGGAACATTCAATGATTCCATGCCTTCCGGAATTGCAGCATGTTTGCGAGCCAGAACCTTTAATCTTTCAGTACCAAAAACACAGGATTTTGGTCCGAGACAGATTGAAGTTTCGAACTCTATCAGCAACAATTCCATTGGGGTGGTGATGAAGCTTTCCTGAACATTCAAAATGAGCTCCACATTTTGGGTCCAAGTTGCACCCAAACATTCGAGTGTGTAGATGGTTGCATGAATTAACAGAAGCGCGCACCATAGACAGCTGGAACAGCAAAAACGACACAGGGCTTAATTCTGCTAACTGAAGTTTATTTGAAGCATACAGCGTGCATGCAGTATATAGGAACAAGGAAGGTTCACAGATTGCACCACACATGATAGGCCACAGTTGTCGTCGTAATCTTGCAAAGCTTTCAAAGTAAACGAAAAAACAAATTGTAGCATTCTTTCTAAAAACATTTGTTCATTGCTGCGCAGCAATACACAGGCGCCACTGATACATGCGTTCTCATTCTTTCTGATATGAAATGCTTCCATCTGCTCGCGTGCAAGCAAGTCCATACTGTTACCCACAATTGTTAATTGATGCAAGAATGAACGAAGTATGCCAGCAACGTGCTCTATTAAGGTATGTTTCTCGGTGATGTAGGCTAAAAATGGGGGGGGGTGAAGTGAGGGGACAAGTATGCTAAATCACCTTCAGGCTTCAAGTACATTTATTGATCATCGCGTTGATCAGTTGGAACCCCTCCCACGGAAATGCTCTGAATCTCTTGCTAAGCTGCTCGTAACAGCCTTTACGCCAGCAAAGTATCTGTGGTAATAATAGGCTGCCCTCAGCCAACTTTTCCAGGCTTTATGATGATATGAATAAAATGATCAATGCAATGGCAAAACACGGAAACAGGCATTTTTAGGCTCTGAAAATTCAGTATAGGCACTAACATTAAAATATGCATTTATAGGCATGATGAAGGTGCCTCTAAAATATACTTAGTTCCAAGGAAAAAATGGCATTTTGCCTACAGTCCCATTCTCTCTAGTGATGAGACGCATATGTGCAGAGTACAACACATGTATATACAGTCAAGGATTCTGTATAGTGTACAGTAGTGTACAGTGCACATACATAGCAGTACATATGTAATCACCAGTCCACGAATTGGTAGTATATGTGAAAAGAAAAAAAGTTAATAAAATCAAAGAATCATATGCATATATTCTACTAAGATGTCTGTGCATGTGCCAGATACCTGCGAGCGGACATTATATATGTGATTTCATTTGTACGTGCTGTGTAGTTTTACCACGCAGTGCAAAGGTGCGCTCACTGGCATTTGTTAATTTGCTGTCCAAAGTTTCATGCTATATTATTATAATCCAGAGCATCCGGTGGCATATATCAGGAAAAAAGAAATATAAGAAAAAGAAGCCGTTGAATGTAATATATGCGTGCTCTTCCTAATTAAGAGACTGTGTGCTGCTTTCAAATATTCCTATGAACCTAAATTATACGTACAGGTTTTAGGTCGTGATCAAACGCGTCTTATTGCACAAAACATACACAAGCTTTGTTTTAGGGGTGAACAGTTTAACCAGCTTGCTGTGTGCAGTTACGAGAAAACACGCTAGGGCTCATCCTGTCGTTATATATCCTGTCATATATCTGTGATCGTGTGCTTTTGCGGCGCTCAATTCACGATTCTTTCATAGGCAAAGGAAGGTGTGCTTGGTAAACAAACGGCGGGCGCAGATTAAACAGCGCTAGCGAAACGAATTTGGCTCTTCCGCGCGTAGCTTATTCCCTAGCCTTGAAGCGCATTTATCCCTGTGCATATTCCCTAGCTGGCATCAACACGATCGGTGTATCGGGAGCCTTGCCACAAAGTTTCAGTGACAGCAGCTGACAGCCGCATACGAGCAAAGAATTAGTATACGGAGCAAATCCGTGCCGTAAACACCACGCACGGTTTAGTTTACCGTTTAGTCGATCGCACACTGCCTTGCAACGATAGGGTCGATACGTACGGCGATATAGCCTGTGACAGCTGCACACGGTGAGTGATCCGCGCCGATATCGGTGTCTCACAATCGTCTGCAGTCACGTATGAGGCGTGTTTGTGGCACTGACAGTTTGTGCTGCTATTAGCACATGGAATCATTTTGCGCTGTAGTATACTGCTTGATTGCTATCCGCGTAGGTAACGCTGAGCTTGGTGTCATAAGTTGGCGGCATTGTGCTCCCACTCCTCCTCTGTCTTCTGCATTGGATTGGCGCGGCTCGCTACGTGCTTGCGCTCGCATTTCCGAGCGTCCGAGCATATATTGGTGTGCGCTAATACACTCCGGACAGGCCGCCATTGGAATCTGAACCTGGCAACGTTTAACGTTAGAACGCTATCTAGTGAGGCGAGTCTAGCAGTGTTATTGGAGGAATTAGAGGGTAGTAAATGGGATATAATAGGGCTCAGTGAGGTTAGGAGGACAAAAGAAGCATATACAGTGCTAAAAAGCGGGCATGTACTGTGTTACAGGGGCTTAGCGGAGAGACGAGAACTAGGAGTCGGATTCCTGATTAATAAGGAAATAGCTGGGAACATACAGGAATTCTATAGCATTAACGAGAGGGTGGCAGGTCTTGTTGTGAAACTTAATAAGAGGTACAAATTGAAGGTGGTACAAGTCTATGCCCCTACATGCAGTCATGATGACCAGGAAGTCGAAAGCTTTTATGAAGACGTGGAATCGGCGATGGGTAAAGTCAAAACAAAATACACTATACTGATGGGCGACTTCAATGCCAGGGTAGGCAAGAAGCAGGCTGGAGACAAGTCAGTGGGGGAATATGGCATAGGCTCTAGGAATAGCAGAGGAGAATTATTAGTAGAGTTTGCAGAACAGAATAATATGCGGATAATGAACACCTTTTTCCGCAAGCGGGTTAGTCGAAAGTGGACGTGGAGGAGCCCGAATGGTGAGACTAGAAATGAAATCGACTTCATACTCTGCGCGAACCCTGGCATCATACAAGATGTAGACGTACTCGGCAAGGTACGCTGCAGTGACCATAGGATGGTAAGAACTCGAATTAGCCTCGACTTGAGGAGGGAACGGAAGAAACTGGTACACAAGAAGCCAATCAATGAGTTAGCGGTAAGAGGGAAACTAGAGGAATTCGGGATCAAGCTACAGAACAGGTATTCGGCTTTAACTCAGGAAGAGGACCTTAGTGTTGAAGCAATGAACGACTATCTCATGGGAACCATTAAGGAGTGCGCAATAGAAGTCGGTGGTAACTCCGTTAGACAGGAAACCAGTAAGCTATCGCAGGAGACGAAAGATCTGATCAAGAAACGCCAATGTATGAAAGCCTCTAACCCTACAGCTAGAATAGAACTGGCAGAACTTTCTAAGTTAATCAACAAGCGTAAGACAGCGGACATCAGGAACTATAATATGGATAGAATTGAACAGGCTCTCAGGAACGGAGGAAGCCTAAAAACCGTGAAGAAGAAACTAGGAATAGGCAAGAATCAGATGTGTGCGTTAAGAGACAAAGCCGGCAATATCGTTACTAATATGGATGAGATAGTTCAAGTGGCTGAGGAGTTCTATAGAGATTTATATAGTACCAGTGGCACCCACGACGATAGTGGAAGAGAGAATAGCCTAGAGGAATTCGAAATCCCACAGGTAACGCCAGAAGAAGTAAAGAAAGCCTTAGGAGCTATGCAAAGGGGGAAGGCAGCTGGGGAGGATCAGGTAACAGCAGATTTGTTGAAGGATGGTGGTCAGATTGTTCTAGAGAAACTGGCCACCCTGTATACGCAATGCCTCATAACCTCGAGCGTACCGGAATCTTGGAAGAACGCTAACATAATCCTAATCCATAAGAAAGGGGACGCCAAAGACTTGAAAAATTATAGACCGATCAGCTTACTGTCCGTTGCCTACAAAGTATTTACTAAGGTAATCGCAAATAGAATCAGGAACACCTTAGACTTCTGTCAACCAAAGGACCAGGCAGGATTCCGTAAAGGCTACTCAACAATAGACCATATTCACACTATCAATCAAGTGATAGAGAAATGTGCAGAATATAACCAACCGTTATATATAGCTTTCATTGATTACGAGAAAGCGTTTGATTCAGTCGAAACCTCAGCAGTCATGGAGGCATTACGGAATCAGGGTGTAGATGAGCCATATGTAAAGATACTGGAAGATATCTATAGCGGCTCCGCAGCCACCGTAGTCCTCCACAAAGAAAGCAACAAAATCCCTATAAAGAAAGGCGTCAGACAGGGAGATACGATATCTCCAATGCTATTCACAGCATGTTTACAGGAGGTATTCAGAGGCCTGGAGTGGGAAGAATTGGGGATAAAAGTTGATGGAGAATACCTTAGCAACTTGTGATTCGCTGATGATATTGCCTTGCTTAGTAACTCAGGAGACCAATTGCAATGCATGCTCACTGACCTGGAGAGGCAAAGCAGAAGGGTGGGTCTGAAAATTAATCTGCAGAAAACTAAAGTAATGTTTAACAGGCTCGGAAGAGAACAGCAGTTTACGATAGGTAGCGAAGCACTGGAAGGGGTAAGGGACTACATCTACTTAGGGCAGGTAGTGACCACGGATCCGGATCATGAGACTGAAATAACCAGAAGAATAAGAATGGGCTGGGGTGCGTTTGGCAGGCATTCTCAAATCATGAACAGCAGGATGCCACTATCCCTCAAAAGGAAAGTGTATAACAGCTGTGTGTTACCAGTACTCACATATGGGGCAGAAACCTGGAGACTTACGAAAAGGGTTCTGCTGAAATTGAGGACGACGCAACGAGCTATGGAAAGAAGAATGATGGGTGTGACATTAAGGGATAAGAAAAGAGCAGATTGGGTGAGGCAACAAACGCGGGTAAACGACATCTTAGTTGAAATCAAGAAAAAGAAATGGGCATGGGCCGGACATGTAATGAGGAGGGAAGATAACCGATGGTCACTAAGGGTTACGGACTGGATTCCAAGGGAAGGGATGCGTAGCAGGGGGCGGCAGAAAGTTAGGTGGGCGGATGACATTAAGACGTTTGCAGGGACAACATGGCCACAATTAGTACATGACCGGGGTAGTTGGAGAAGTATGGGAGAGGCCTTTGCCCTGCAGTGGGCGTAACTAGGCTGATGATGATGAATACACTTTTGCTTCTGGCACAAGACTTTCAACAGGTCGCTTGCTGCTCGCGCTAGCGCAGACGTGCTTTTTACTGCGCGGTTACCGTGCATGTAAGCGCGCAGGAATGCCGTGAAACATACAAGCAAAGGGACAGGCAACTACACTTTATTTTTCATTCACTTTGTGATGTACCTGCACATTAGGTAGCGCCGAGCGATGGTTTCAAGAAAACGCAGAAAAGAGTTTTTGCGTCGCGCATGGCCGTTAATTGACAGCCGCCACAACCATGTCAGGTGCGACTCCAGCAGCAGTGCAGTTGCGTTGAGAAGGTGGCGCTTCACTTTTTCCCAGTAACTTTATATTAAATAAAAATTATGGGGCTTCACGTGCCAAAACCACGATCTGATTATGAGGCACGCCGTAGTGGGGACTCCGGAAATTCGGACCACCTGGGGTTCTTTAACGTGCACCTAAATCTAAGTACACGGATGTTTTCGCATTTCGCCCCCCATCGAAATGTGACCGGGATTCGATCCTGTGACCTCGAGCCCAACACGATAGCCACTAAGCAACCACGGCGGGTCTTTCTGTTTTTTTCCCCGTTTCTTTTTTTTTTTTTGTTGCGTGTGAGTGCCCGTGATGGGGACCACAGAGTTGTTAAAAGCCATCGCTCGGCGTTACCCAGTGTGAAGGTATACAGTCACGTGCAATATATATGACCTGCAACACCAGTGCCCTTGGTGTACGGCTGCTCAGACTCAGGATAAGTTCCAGATCTAAACTTAGCTTCAATTAATGGTATTTATTAAGCCGCTATTTTGCATGTCAGAGCCACCGCGCAGCCCTGGAACCCCTTCGACCACAAACAAGGGTCTTGCAAGCACGCGACTGTATGTCACAAATTAAAGGAAAAAGAGAGCATAGTTTCTTGTCCGTTTGCCGTGTATGTTTCCCGCACGGTGTAAGAATAGGTTCTTACACGGTGGTTTCCCGGCATTCCTGCGGGCTTACATGCACAGTAAGGCCACGGCAAAACACTTCTGCGCTTGCCGACGTGCACTTAGTCGAAGGTAAATAGTATAGTATACTGCTTGATTGGGTTGGATTGGATACTGCTTGATAGTATAGTATACTGCTTGATAGTATAGTATACTGCTTGATACCTGGTAGCGAAGCTTTCATAGGAGCCCATACATTCTAAACATGGCGGTTCATCGACGGTTCATTGGGCTGTGTCATCTGTATGTGGAGGGACTGCTTCCGGCAGAAGAAAAAATAATGTGACGCCATATTCATTAAAAACATAAGTGCCATTATTTTGTTTTCAAAAGCGCAAAATTTTTTTGTTGGACTGCCTTTAGAGCTATACATATTCAAATGCCCCGCTAATCAACTTGATGGGTATTTCGAGCATCCAGCGCGGAAAGCGATGCAGGAAAAGGCCAGCCATACGATTGTCGAAATCGCACCCCTGCACAGAACATACTTTCCTTGGAGGCCGACGAAAGCTTTAGGTATAGAGTGCTGATCCTATTGTTGGATGCCAAGCCTGTCAACTATCGCAGTCGCACGAAAACTAAACAATTATCTGGCGGTCGTAACTCACTGCTTTTGACTGAACAGGTTAAGAAGCGATGAATCTACCCGCGTCACCAAATTCAGACAAACTTCGACAAGCAAAAAAGCACAACTTGTTAGGGGGCGTATTTCAACAGGTGACCTTTATGAACGCGCCTTTCTGCACATTTCAAGAGCTGCATTCCATTGCGAGTGATAGCGGCGTCAATGCCCCCTGTAACGATGGGCGCTGAAAAGAAATCCATTTACTACTACTAATAAAATTAAGTAAACTTCTATTTATGAAGTTGTCAAGAATATATAAAATTGACCAGGAATTTTATTTTCGTTGATCGAATCTAACTGTGTCACGCTTTAATTAAAAAAGGCTTTTTTCTTTCCCAATGTTTGTTCCTCCCAAACATAGTTGCGCTTCAATCGCTGCTCCCATAACCACCCTTGCTGATGTCGGTGACAATTTGTACTGAACCACTTTTCGCCCGAAGCTTCGCGGTCTATTTAGATAGACCTTGTCTAGTCTTTCACGCGAGCAGCTAACGACCTGTTAAAAGCCCCGTGCGAAAAGCAGGCACACACTTATTTGTATGTGCGCCTGCACTTACATGTTAAGTGCATGGCAAAAAGCACGTCTGCGCTAGCTGACACCTTCTAGCACGAGAAGCGAGCGACCTGTTAAAAGCCCAGTGCAGAAAGCAGGTGCACGCGAATCTGTGCTTGGAAATGCGAGTGCAAGTACGTAGTGAGCCATGCCAATCCAGTGCAGAAAACAGAGGAGGAGGAAGAGTGCGGTGCTGCCAGCTTTTGACTCTAAGCTCAGTCGATATATAATCTACGTATAAAGTGGATTGACCTGCATGATGTTGGCCGACTACCAATGCCAAGTATATCGGCCGACTTAACTAGCCGTTGCAGAAGAACATTTCGCTCTAAAGGAATATCCACGAGAAACACATCGATTAGTGAAAAACCAGAATCATGTTGGCGCTTACTTTCGCGTCCCTGTTCATTGCACTATGAATTAATAGTGAGCTGTGGTCATGTTAGGAAAACTAAGGTGTGTGCAACTACACTGTTTAGTTGGAACACACGATAAAGAAGAATGGTAGAACAAATGGGAATGGCTAAGCTGTGCCTTTATGAATGAGCTTGTGAATTTACAACCATATTTTGCAATGGTGAACAGCTGTATATTTAAGCAAAAACAAAGTGGTGGAGTTGTGCATCTATGTTTACATAATCTGCACTTACAGGGTGTTTCAGAGAACACTTTCAAATATTTTTAAAGGTTGCCTGTGGCAGATGGCACCATTCTAGTTCATGAGGCGTTCAAGAGGCCTGACATGCAAAAAATGCATAACCGACTAATTAACAAAAATCCACTAATTAAATGTGTGAATAATAACCTTATGGTCCATATTGCAATTTACAAATTCTAGCTGTCGTGTTCGCAAGATAGATCCACTTGGAACGAATTCTCGGGATTACACCAGTTTCGACATATTAGTTCCCGAACTTTGTGGACAAATGCATTGGCGTTCCACTTACTTTTGTGCTTCAACGCATAAAACAATGTTTTGCTTTTCATTGTATCATTCAATACTGAGCCTATATAAAGGAAAGTTTCACACAATTGCTATCAAGAACATCAAACTATTTCTAAGTACGGATGCAGATACTGCAAAAAGTCTCTCTAGCCTTCACAGCATTGCACTTGATGTCTGAAACGTAGTGCTTCTTGTCAATCATGTGTTGTTTCCACTGCTCAAAAGATCACGAGACAAAGGTAAAGTCTCCTCCTCACTTTTCAAAATTTACCGAGTTTCAGGAGTTGCAGAGTCATTAAATGACACACCCATGGAAGGCCAGGCGGAACGCATTCTTCTAGTAGATTTCCAAACGCGACAGAAGTTTGCGAAGATGGAGGCTTGAAGTGAATAACAGTGGTCGAACCTTGACAAAATGGTTCCATTGATGTTCCTAGTTCAATTCCGTTGTTATTCACTGGATCCTTGCAAATTTTTTTCTCTGAAGTTGCATAAGTGTAAAAATTTTTTTTGAGCAGAGGCTGACATAATGCCCTCGTATGTCTTTTTCCTTGGCTTATTGCACAGACACTAACAGTGCTAGCCTGTTGTGCCAGCCGTATGTTTATTTCAACACTGTGCATGCGTTGTGCGCAAATCTACTTAGTATGAAACAAGCAATTCATTTAACAGTCAATTGTTTTTGCAATGATGAGCAGTGCTACATTAATTTAGGCAGCCACCCATGCAAGAAAGCCAGCTTAACACTTTTTCCAATGTGTCTAATTTCTCATAGGTCTGAATGGTCATCTGCATCTTGTAATCATTCCAGCTCATAATTGCCTGCGCACATATCTCTGCTTGTACCTTACAGGGGCCTTTCCAAAATACCATAGCATCAGCCATGTCTGCAGACCTGACTGTGGCACTTTCTGCATTCACTGTTGACCTCTACAAGCAGGTACTTGCAAAGAGCGGCGGAATGAAAAACATAGTCGTCTCCCCATTCAGCATTGCAGCCGCATTGTCAATGACACTTGCAGGAGCCAGACAACACACGGCCGACGAAATCGCAAATGTCCTGCATACAAGAGACAACTTGATCCACTCACAGTTCTCCGAATTCTTTGCCAGAGTTTCAACCTATTCACCAGATGTGGTGCTGGAGGTGGCAAATCGTTTGTATGCAGAAAGAACTTACGACATTCTTGAAGAGTACCTTGACACATTGAAGAAGTTTTATAATAGTGTTGTGGTGCCGGTGGATTTCAAAAATGAGGCTGAAGCGGCAAGACTTGCCATCAATTCTTGGGTAAAAGAAGCTACAAAATCAAAAATTGTTGACCTTCTTCCCTCTGGTGTGCTGGATTCTGACTCTGTGGTTGTTTTGGTGAATGCCATTTACTTCAAAGGTCTGTGGGACAAGCAATTTAATGCTGAAGCAACAGCTCTTAAGAATTTTCACGCCTCAAAAGAAGCAGCAAAGGAAGTTCACATGATGTTTAAGCAGGCAGAGTTCAAGGTAAACGTGGAATGTGGCGATTTGAATGCCGCTGCCGTTGAAATACCGTACAAAGGCAGCAAGACATCCATGGTGATACTTCTTCCTCATGAAGAGGATGGCCTGCCACAGCTTGAGGCTGCACTAACTCTGCCGAAGTGGTTGGACGTTGTAAGGGGACTTGAAACAGCTGTTGTTGAACTGAGTCTTCCACGTTTTAAGATTGAACAGAGTGTGGATATAAAACACGTGCTTCAGTCAATGGGTGTACAGGACTTGTTCTCGCATAGAGCTGACCTCTCCGGGATAGATGGGAGAAAAGACCTTGTAGTTTCGGCTGCCTTCCATAAGGCTTTTGTGGAAGTTAATGAAGAAGGTACAGAGGCGGCGGCTGCTACGGGAATAGTGAAAAAGAGACAGAAAAAATGTATCATTAGCACAATCCCTTTTGTTGTTGACCACCCTTTCATGTTTTTCATAAAAAGTCATGACCCAGACATGATTCTTTTTGCTGGCTCAGTGCGAGATATACCTAGTGCAGACTGAGGTGTGAAGCATTTATCTTCAGCTTTAGGATTACCTTTATAGAAATTCGCATTATGCTGAATTATTTCTGCATAGGAAAAAATAGAAAAAAGTGCTTTTATCATCTCATACCTAGTACAAAGGCATTAATTTGATGCTCACATGTTCTTTAAATGTGAGCTGTAGGGAATACCATGACTTGCTGATAGGTGTTGCGGGAACCTAATGTTGCTTTGTGCATTAGACTTTCTAGTACTAATAACTCTTCATTGCTTAGCATTTAACGGTGACCTTCCTTGAAGGTTTTGACCGTCCAGGAGATGCTACTTTCTATATTTAATATGGTTGAATGATGAGCTGGTGACATAGGCCAGCACCTATGGCGGATAGTCACTCGTACTTGATTACCAAATTTATATCGCCAAATATCTGCACCATTTGTTATTGATGGGAATATAATTTACTACACCTTCAAAAAAGTATGTGTTCCTGTTGCCACTATTTAGTATGAAGTCAGTGGGTGTGCTCAGGGCTGGGAGTGAATCAGAGCTGTATGGTCAAATACGCTCGCACTATTTCTGAAGTTACAAGTCGATGTCATTGTTAAAACGTATAATAACTACAACTGCTGCAGCTGGAGAAACTACGTCAAAGTATGAAACATCACAGAACACATGAAGCGGACTGCCGTGCTCGCTTTACTACACTAATAAAAAACATATTCCCTTCGCACCAAGCCAACTTGTTCTTTGAAAAGTTTATTTAGATTGTGCTGTGAAAGATGCTTCACATGAACAAGTTCCCGGAGGGGCAGTCATGTGTAGTGTGTCTTAAGATAACTTGACTTCCTAAAGCGTTTGAGCACTTTGATAACAGAGAACAATTAGGGCAATCCTGTGTCTATGAAGTAGCAATCGAACACTATTTGCTACAGGTGTGAAATCTTGTCAAATGTATTGCTGGGAATCTAGTGCTTTCTTGCTTTTTCATTCTGGCTTGAACTAATCCGATTTAATCAGTGTAACTGACAAATTGGTGAGGTAACATAAGCGGTTTGTCTTAATATAGAGTATGTGATGTTACTAATGGTGCTGTGGTTATCCTGAATCTTATTTGTTGCATCTTGTCAAGAAGATATGGAAGGTGTTTGCTAGGTTCAGATGAGGTCTCTATAACAGTAGTGAGAATATCTCTTACTCTCTGAATTATCTTTTATGAACAACCGAAGCTGTAGAAGGATAGAAAGTTGGGCGAGTTGGTAGGGTAACGTAATCTTGGATTGTAGCGCTAAGTGACACAGACAGAGACTAGAAACAGACAGGACGAGCTGCAGGCTGCATGTAGCTTATACAATACTGATTGAAACAACATTTTTGACACAATGCTGTATCACCATGGCTCCGTCCCATTCATCATGTGTTATTACGGTGATGCCAAGTGTCACTGTATATTATAACAATGCAAGGTGGCTAGTATAACCCAACTTGAAGGGAACTGTAAAGGCTAACACTAAGTGGATAAGGTACAGTACTACTCCACTACTATATCCCAATGTTTCTTATGTGCCAAGAGATTATACCTAGTCATTGAAAATTGAAGAACTCATCTACAGCAGATTAAAAGAAAGGGATAAATATATGTGTTTTTGTTTTGGGCCGAATATTGTGCATTTGTGGCCCTTCCAGGTGGCCATCATCATAGCACCACATTTGATGGCAAGCTTGCCTGACTCATGAGCAAAATAATTATAAATATATATCCTCAAGGTTTCAGACAATGAGCACTCAGTGTTGTAGTACATGCAGGTATTTTCTAACTTCTTGGCACAAAGCGCATCCACCGTTTGATTACATTTGAACTGTGGTAAAATTCAGTAGCATAAGCAACATATACAACAGTGTTGCCAGCTTTTGATTAAAAACTCCCAGTAGCTTGACAGATTACACAAGACTAATTTAAGCTTCTTGTCGAGAGTGTCAGAACATATATCGGTTATGTGTAGTTCTTACAAGTAAAGTGAATACTTGGAAAAGATGTGATACACATAGTCATGTCAGCAACAAATTTTACTGAAATGAGCACCCACTTCTTTTTTTTTTTGCAGCAGGATGAGGATTGTCTGATAGCACAAGTTATAGTACATGAGATAAAAGCAATGTTTGTCTCATTGTGCCCTGACCTTGCACAGTGAATTGTGTTCAGATATTGTTGGTTATTTAAAATACTATTGTTCTGTACTCGCATTTGTGATGATGCTGCCATCTTTTTCTTGCCTTCCTTTTGCCAAAGGGGCATTAAAAACACACCAAATATTTTGTGACTCTCCTAAATATGTGCTAAGGAGAAAATAACATCAGCTATATAATAAGCAGACCTTCTTATGTCGTACACTTAGCAAATATGGCATTGATGGCAGAAACACTGGAAGAGAAATGGGAACTGCTGCTTTTGTGGGCCTAGTTGCGAGAAAATCTAATGTGTGCTTTCGAATGTGTGTGCATCTTTGCGTGCTGATCGACTCTGCTTGCCGCGGTACATTTCAGCAGTGCGCCAGCTTGCCGAATTTGTGCGGAGAGTAATTTCTACTGCACTACAGAGATCTCTGTAACGTCATGTAATATCATGCTCGAACGCATTGTAAATGTGAATAAAATAAAAAAAAGTGTTCTTCACTGATTAGTTGCATTTGCACCAAGAACCCCCCTCCTACAGGCTCTCTGCTACTACCACGTTACAAGACTGCATTGCCCACAACAAGAAAGGTTGCGTTTGCAACCTCAGTCTCCGAGTGCGGAAAATTTTTTGAACGGGTTACGTTAAAGATAGCACCGGAAAATATGAAATTCCTTCTTTCGTAAATGAAATTAAAGCTGAAGAGTTTTCTTTAAAGAGGCTCTGGACCACTTTTTACCGAAGTGGAGAGAGGCATTCGAAGCGAAAATAGGCTATTTCTGAAATACCTTGCCGGAAAAAGTACTTCAATGCGTTCAGCCGAAGCGGAGTTATCGATAAACAAACGCGGCTTCCACTGTGCTCCCGATATTTCTTCAATGCCTTGCACTGCGAAGGCTACGGCGCAGCGGGGCGTGCCCACAATTAACCCTCCGCTTTCTAAACGTCACCGTGGCGCGCAGTGCAAATGTCATTTTGGATGTTAACGTAGACGCTACGCCTTACGCCTCTGGTGCCTACGACGTGCTAAACATATGCCAAACGCGGTTGTCCTCAGCGAGCGGAAGTGCGCTTAGCTAGTGGAGTCATGGCGGAACCCCAAGGCGGCCGCGTTATCTACGCCACGTAGCCGACCGCAGCTTGGTGTCGGCTATCTGCCAATAGCAGCAGTCTAAGGAAATGACAAAATAAAGCTTCCAGAAGAAAGTGAAGACAGGGTCTTCTGTTGAAAAGAGAGCGCTTGAGAGAAAGGTGACTTGGCGATCCGCTTGCGAGCTGGACACACCGCATACGACAGCAAAACTTGATTGTGAGGTTCACAGCAGCGTATGCTGCCCGCGGACCCTGAACCACCTGAGAAGGGGCGTGTTGACAAATGGTCACCTAGCCTGCTTGAGAATCAGGTATACTATACAGGCTTTTCGGTCGACCATTTTGTCTACATCTTGACCTTTCTTCTCTTCCTTAAAGCTTCGGTATCTACATTGTACCTGTGCATGTAACATATCCGGTCCTACCAATCTCTTCCGTGCTTTTTTGCTACCAATACTCTGAACGTCTCTTGCTTATCTCGACTGCTGACCATTGTAATGCTGACACATAAAGAAGTATAACTACACGCATGTAAATGGAAAACAATTTTTCTAAACTTCCTCTAAGCTTAGGTATTTCGACCACTATATGTGAAGCTATTTTTCTTTTGTAAGCTAAGCTTGCAGCTCACCCCGGCTTACGCACGACATGCTTCGGTAGACTTGCACTTTTACGTTTCATATTAAGCTTATGAGGGAATTGGTTTGGGATGAAGCCACTTCACTTTTATTCGTGTAGAATTATGAACTCAACATACATGACCGAACCTAATATTAGAATGTTTTTTTTGCGTATACAATTGTATGGTTTCACCTGGGTTAGTCGGTCATTATGTCGGTTGGCGAGTCACTAGTCCGGTTCTTGCTGAGGAAATTCGCATTCACTTAAACAAATGTTTAAATTGAAGCGTCTCCGGCGGTGGGATTTGAACTTTGGCTCCGCAGCACGGCGTCCCGATGCCGTAACCATACGCCACAACCTCACTTTTAGAGTGCAGTTCTTGGGCGCCCGTTCCTGCGGCGGGCATAAGGCGTCCTCGGCGTAACTGAGCGAACGAACACAGCGAAGGATCAAAGAGCGAACGCGGAACGCAGTGGGGGATGAAAGACGGCGAGATAGAAGAGAGTGCGAGGGAAAAGCGGAGCAGGAGGGTGCACCGAAAACATGAGGCGGAAAGAGAAAGGTGTGGCGGAAAGCGTGAGAAGAAAAGCGTAGTGCCACTGCACCCCCCCCCCCCTCCCCCGAGCTGCCTACAACCATCATAACGCCCTGCCGTGACTCCCGTCGCCAGTCAGAATGCAGCACACTTTTCTCACCGAATACACGCTTGAGAGCGGCCAGATACCAATGCGCAAGCGCTCCGTCACGTGGCTTTTTTCATGTTTCGCGGGCTTTCTCTGCAACCCGGAAAAAATAACATGAGACGTATCGCACAGGAAACAACTCGATCGGTGGTTTCTGAAGGTGCTCTACAAATCTCCGTATCATACTTGGGATCTTCAGTGGATAATTAAAATGTTTAGTAATTGAACGTAATTAGCAAATTATGGGGAAAATAAAAAAAAAACATGCCCGAGTTACTATAGACCAGTGCGAATAGTACGCGTTCGGTTCAATTCGGTTTCGACGCGCCTTTAATTTTTAAAACCTTGGCTCAAGTTACGCGGGACACTATGTATAAGGATTCCTAGGGCTTTGCCTCGCCGTCCATTCCCACGTACGAAGCTCCAAGCTGGATTCACTTGATGGACCGAATTCCGTAGACGTGCATCACGTGCGTCATTACGCCCCACTCAAGCCGCTCACAAAGACGAAGTGCACAGGCTGCCGCTGACGGCGCAATTTCTTGCGACTCGGCCGCGTCATGCTCGTCCGTGGAATATAATCCGGCGTGTGAATCCAGCCTTCTGTTGTCAGGTGGCGGTGTATATTTTTTTGAAGATTAAAAGGAAACGCGTTGAAAAATTGGGTGGGGGAGGGGAAGATATGGAGTTTAACTAAGGAACAAGGGTGACAGAAAAGCTGCGGGCCCAGGGAGTTGCCACGAACCGACTTGGGGTGTAAATGCGAGTTAAACAGGCCGTATATGTATCCGAATTAATTTTGACCGCCCGGGGTTCATTTCACCCTCATCAAACTGAAGCCGCCGTGGTCGGGAACTCAATGCGTATTTAATGCATCCGCTTGTGCACGGCCTTCGGTGCAAGGAGACTCACAGCGCAGAGTTAGTACATCGCCGATTAAGGCACCCACAAATGTCACGCGTTGTCGTATTAAATGACAGCTTTCCAAGCCACGTAGAAAATGTGCGAAAGCGTCTAAACAGCAAACGACACCTCTAACAGTTTAGTGGCGCATGCAGATGTGTAAGTGCTTGTTGTTCTCATTCTCTTCTCGTGCGCTGTGTATTGTACTCGAGGTGCCGTTACGTGTTCCAATACACATGGCCTATGGGAGCTTCACGACAGAGTTGTCCTTTGTGTAACCAGGGGATCAGAGGATGCACTTCAGTCGGCTTATTAAATGGCCCCACAGAGAGTATGAACACCGCAACCAAAGTACACACAAACCAAAGGTTGAAAATTTTCATCCTATGCGTTTGCGAAAAATGCTTTCAAATGACAGAGAAGGCCCACAATGAGAGGAATCTGCGCTTCTTTGTTCGTTATCCTTCATTTAAAACATAACTGCCTTGACTCTAGAACACACTACCTCGCGATGGGAATTTCCCTACTGCGTTCGGAATGCGTGTGTTAATGCTTAAGTCTATTTTAATTTTTGCCCAACATAACTTCAGTCTCGATCAAAGACCGACAAAATTCCCTTCTTAGAATCGGCGATTTCTGTTCATATCAGAAGCAACGTCCTGAGCCGCACGAACAATTCCAGATAGCTATTTGGACGTCTTATACGATGACAGCCATACTCCTGTAGAAGGATTCTTCCAGCTCCAGGGACTCCGCTAAAGAGACCTTGGACCATTGGCACCCTCGAGCGTTCGCAGTCTGCCTGGTTGGTTCAGCCGTATTCAGACCCTTCAGGACGGCTTTGAGCCCCGTTGGCGACACCCCGATAGTCGAAGCGACCGCCATAGAACCTATTAGATGAGCTGGCGGACGCTCCGCCACCGTGCTTCCTTCAGGGTTGCACACTTGCGGCTCCGCCTGTTGTCCTGCAGCGGTGCGCGGTGTTGGAAGTGGACCGGATGAATGGGCTAGAGGTCCGTCCAGGACAGTGTTCTCACTGGAAGCCCTCACACTGCCGAATACGTCCGGATACGCATATGTTTCCTCGGTGGTGACCATGGTGCGCGTATCAGAAGACAACGCGCTCAACGGGAAGATGGCGCTCTGCGGAGACAGAGCCGCCCCCTCCTGGCTGTTTGTGGCGTTCCCCTCGTGGCACCCTTCTCTCGGTGGTGAAACCTGGACATTGTGGGATAAGTATAGTGTCAGCAATAGAAGTGGAGGCGAGAGCTTTCAGGCTCTTGAAACGGACATTGAAATCGAATTCAGAGAACTGCGGCACATGCCAAATGGCCATCTTCATATCCGTCTTGACCCGAGCACGGTGTTAGTAATCGATATAAGTGCTACCGCACATGCTATGACGCGTGCGAGATTGTAAGCAAGTACGCAGAGTTGTGCGGTCTCCCTGCAAGATAGAAACTGCCATCTACTAGATATGCCGTAAATGGTTGCCCGCACTTCAATATTAGCGCGCACGTAGCTACGGCAACACGTTGATACAATTTACTAGGAGTTCACTGTAACGTTGATGTGCGTATCACGTGTAAAAGCACCATTTCGCTTTTGAGAACTTGGCTTGGCTAAAGAAAGTCTTCATTAGTTAATGCTGTCCTAATGCATGACACTTACCACCACCACCACCACCACCACCACCACCACCACCACCACCACAACCACCACCACCACCACCACCACCACCACCACCACCACCACCACCACCACCACCATCATCATCATCATCATCATCATCTTTTATGCCCACTGCAAGACGAAGGCCTTGCCCTGCTATCTCCAATTACCCCTGTCCTGCGCCAACCGATTCCAACTAGCGCCCGCGAATTTCCTAATTTCATGGCCCCTCCTACTCTTCTGCTGTCCTCGACTGCGCTTCTCTTCTCTTGGAACCCACTCTGTAACCCTAATGGTCCACCGGTTATGCAACCGACACATTACATGACCTGTCCAGCTCCATTTTCTCTCTTAATATCAGTTAGAATATCGGCTATACCCGTTTGCTCTCTGATCCAAACCGCTCTCTGTCTCTGACCATTATGCCTAGCATTCTTCGTTCCCTTGCTCTCTGCGCGGTCCTTAACTTGTTCTGAAGCTCCAAGTTCCAACATCCAAGTTTCTGCCTCATATGTTAGCACTGGCAGAATTAATTGATTGTGGACCTTTCTTTTCAGTGACAGTGATAAGCTTGCTGTCAAGATCTGACAATGCCTGCCATATGCACTTCACCCATTTTAATTCTTTGAATTTCCTTCTCATGATCAGGATTCCCTGTGATTAACTGACTTAGGTAAACGTACTCCTACACAGACTCTAGAGGCCGACTTGCGATCCTGAACTCTTCTTCATTTGCCCGGCTATTTATCATTATATTTGTCTTCTGCATAATAATCTTCAACCCCACTCTTACACTCTCTCTGTTAAGGTCCTCAATTATGTTTTGTAGCTCGTCTGCATTGCTGCTGAATAGAACAATGTCATCGGTGAACCGAAGGTTGCTGAGATATTCGCCGTCGATCTTTACTCCTAAGCCTTCTCAGTTTAATAGCTTGAATACTTCTTCTAAGCACGCAGTGAATAGCATTGGAGAGTTTGTGTCTCCCTGTCTGACCCCTTCCCTTATAGGTATATTCCTTCTTGTGTAGAATTAAGACAGCTGTAGAACCTCTGTAGATATTTTCCAGGGTCCTTACGAAAGCGTTTTGTAATCCTTGATTACGTGATGCCTCTATTACTGCTGGTATCTCTACTGAATTAAATGCCTTTTCGTAATCTATGAAAGCCGCATAGGGAGGCTAATTGTACTCTGCGGATTTATCGATTACCTGATTAATGACATGGATGTGATCCATTATAGAGTATCCCTTTCTGAAGCCAGCCTGTTCCTTTGTTTGACTAAAGTCTAGTGTTGCCCTCATTCTATTGGAAATTATCTTGGTGAATATTTTATATAATACTGAAAGTAAGCTAATGGTCCTATAATTTTTGAATTCTTTAACGTCTCCCTTTTTGTGGATTAGTATAATATTGGCATTCTTCCAGTTCTCTGGGACCCTTGAAGTCGATAGACACTTCGTACAGAGCCACCAGTTTTTCAAGCATTGTGTTCCTCCATATTTGATAAAATCGACTGTTATTCCATCTCCTGCCGCTTTTCCCTGTTTCATGTCTTGCAAGGCCCTTCTAATCTCATCGCTAGTTATAGAAGGAGTCTCTGCAACCTGTTCATTACTGCTTCGAATGGAGGTATCGTGGCTTATTGGGGTACTGGACAGGTCACCATAGAATTCTTCCGCTGCTTTTACTGTACCTTCGAGATTACTGATGATATTACCCTGCTTTCAGTGCATACATCTTGGTTTGTCGTATGCCAAGTTTCCTTGTCACTGATTTCATGCTGCGTCCATTTTTCACGCCTTCCTAAGTCTTTAATTCTCACGTTATAACTTCGAATATCCATTATTTTTTCTTGTTCAGTTTTGACAGTTCCGCATATTCTATTTTATTTCTTGAGTTGGATACTTTCATTGTTGGTCGTTTCTTTATGAGGTCCTTTGTTACTTGAGAGAGCTTGCCTACTCGTTGCCTTGGTACCTTACCTCTCACTTCAATTGCTGCCTCTGAAGCCAGCTTAGTTACGGTTTCGTTCATTACCTCTATGGCATTCTCATCTCTCTGTTCTAGGGCTGCATATTTGTAAGTATCAGCCTCAGTTGGTATGCTTTTACCCTTACTGTATCTAGGTTGACCACTTTTCCGTAAAAAATTATACCATTTTGTGTCACAGTTATAATTCGCTAATGAAGTCGTGCTTTTAAACATAGAAGCAGCCTACTTATAATTACTACAAATAGCAGGGCACTGGTCGAAATGTAGTTTCTTCCATGAAGCTTTTAGGCGTCTATGATCGCGTCCGGAACCATTATTCCCACCATGGACAATCAGTACCCTCTTTTGTTGATGATGCAACAAACTCCGATATTTAAAATTCAATAAGCGCTTATCGATGTAATATCTCTTTTCATAGCTGTCACAGAAAAGAAAGGTGACTGTAAATTATTTTTAAATTTTGAATAGTCCACAAAAGTCTGCTCATGTGTATTTAAGGGAATTGGGGGTTGCCAATATCAAATACAATCTGGCGGTGTTCACTACTAGTGGCGGCATCGGCTAGCAAATGTCAACTCTAGGACAGATCGCGACTGCGAACGCATGAAAGGGGCAACTTGAGCATTTAAACAGGTAAAATTGTTAACATTAGTCCAATCCCATGATGAGTCAGTGCGGAAACCTCACGACACGTGATGCGATTTAAAGTCACCCGCAAATATGTTCATTATACAGTAGTCCACTGCGACATCATGTGAGCCTACGTGTTGTACTTCAGCGTGAAAGCAGGCGTTATGTATAAAGATCGGGGCGCATCCTGGAATGGTTATTTCTAATATTGAAATTTAACATTCGGTACTTGGGGTATGATGTGAACTTCTTGCTGTATGACATAATTTTGACTAAATAATAAAAGAAAGGCTAATCCACTACCTCAGGAAGGTCTGTCCAATCGAAAACACTCTGGTTGTGTAAACGAAAGCCTTGATCAGCTGACAAGCGCGTTTTTTGCAATAATATAATCTCTGGATATTCATAAGAACTTGAGTTTGGCCTAGTTGGTGTTTACTGCATATAGTATTCACCGCTAATAAAGAGGAGGACAGGGTAAGAGAACACAAAACGACGGCATGGGCGGTAACTTTCAATAGATTTATTCACGGCAACACACGGTAATATATAGACAAAGCTCACATGCGCGGAACGCAGCAGCAAGACCACTCATCAGCCCAGAGGGCCAACCACTTCCAAAAAAAAAAAAAGAATAAAGAAAAGAAAATCTATCTACGACTGAAACAGCCTAATGGAAGTATCATCACTAACACAGTGTTGACCTTTCTTTATTATATTATATGCCTCCATCAGTTCGCTTGCGGTCTGGTCCTGGCTTCTCCCCAGAATCTTTATCTCCTTGAAACGTGGTTTACAGGGGCAGGAACTGCAGTGCGCCAGGCATGTGCGCAAATTCATCTTTCTTTACGTTTTGTTTATGTTCCCTGGCTCGATCATTCAGGCACCGTCCCGTCTGCCCTCTGTAACACTTGCCACACGCCAGGGGGATTCCATACGCAACTCCTACATTGCATTTGGCATACGGTATGGCGAGCTTCTTGCCACAGCTTTGCCTACATTTAGGATCAGCGGAGGGTCGAGGGCAGAGCCAAGCGGTCCTGCCCTCGCACCTGGCTTTGCCCTCGCACCTCCAGTGATCTCCTTCGGTTAATGATTCCTTCATTAGTTTACCAAAGTGAACGAATGAATAATTCCTAAATTCAGTGAATAATTTCTTCATTCCTTCACCAAAGCCACAGGAACGCTACTAGTTCCACTGCGAAGAAAGGATTCCACCGGTAGATCCTCAGGGGAAATGGAAGCAGACCAGAGGTTATAACCCTCTGGCCTGGAGATGAGACAGGCGTCATCTCATAAATAACCACCGATTTCAATCGAAGGGTTATGAAAGATACAACAAAGAAGAAAAGTAACCGCCTGCTACTTGTCCGCCAACCCGGATGAGGTTCGGACCAGGGCTTGCTTGCTTGCGTGTTCCTCACTTTTGGCGCGGTGTATTGGTCAAGAAGCGGGCGCTTAAGGTTAGAGAGAAAGGGGAGCGTGAGAAACCTAAACGAAGAAGTAAATCAGGGTGGCGTATAACGTTTATGATAATTAGGAAATAGATTTGCCTGGCAGATACAGAGTTAAAAGTAAGTGTAGTTATATATATAACTACACTTACTTTGCTGTTAATATGTAATAACTGGAAATCTTTCTTTTGGTAGTATTAGAATAATTTCAAACATACAATTAGTGATTTAATGAGTTATCCAATTATTGATTTCGAAAGAGAGAGAGAGAAAGAAAGAGACTTTTTATTAGAAAAACAGAGAATTTACTTCGAGAATTAACATCGTAGCCTTCTTGTGTCACTTAGTCGCAAATGCAGGGAGAACACGGGGAATGCGGGAGATGGAGATTCAAGACGATGAGCAAAACGAGAACAAGGTGAAAGCAGGAGCCAACGTTTCGACAAGTGGACTTGTCTTCTTCAAGGCGACGTAGGCTTTCCTCGCCACAGTATATATAGGTGGGGTTCTTCTAAAGAGGAGAGGGAGTAAGGCGGGAGGGTACGGCAACGAGGGAACGCGTCTTAGCGTGTCGAATTGAGAGTAAATGAATGCTGTGAGCAAGGCAAGGCCAATATATACTGTGGCGAAGAAAGCATACGTCGCCTTGAAGAAGACAAGTCCACTTGTGGAAACGTTGGCTCCTGCTTTCACCTTGTTCTCGTTTTGCTCATAGTCGCAAATGGCCACGCAGATGTTCCAGTCGCTAACCCCAAAGAAGCAGCCTCGAAGCAGAGAATATTTCGAGCAGACTAGGGATTCGGCTTTTGTTTATTTGTTTGTTTGCCTCTACGAGTCACTCATAACCACTATGGGGGATTGGGCAAGCATCGGTGACTTACTCACTTATTCTTCTTCCCGTGCTCCGGGGCGCGCCATGCGGGCCACAAAGCAACGAAAAATATTGTGGCGGCGCTGCGATCGAAGTGGATTGGACCGCGTCAAGCATGGAGTTAATATAATCGACTCTAGAAGAAAAGCTTCCCATGGCGTCCATGACATCGCCAACCTCAAAGGTGCCGCCATATTGCTACTCTGTACAGGCACGCAGGCGCTGACGACGATATGCGATTCGTGCGATTCCACCGATTATTTTGTTGTTGTTGCTCTGGACAGTTAGATCTTTAGATTACGTAATTTTTGCGTGCCAAAACTACGATGTGATTATGAGGCACGACGTAGAGGAGGACTCCGCAAAATTTTGACTCCCTGGGGTTCTTTAACGTGCGCCTAAATCTACGTAGACTGGTGTTTTCGCATTTCGTCCCCATCGAAGGGCGGCAGTTGTGGCCGGGATTCGATCCCGTGACCTAGTACTTAGCAGCCCAATACCATGGCCTCTTAGCTACCACGGTGGGTGATCTGGGCAGTCGCAGAAAAAATTCACACGTCGTTTATGTTATACGACTTTAGTGTAGCATATGGTTGTTTCGACGCTACTGAGTGTCACAAAAGAACTAAGCTGATGAAATCTTGGGGTTTTGCGTACCAAAAGCACGAACTTAAAACAAACAGGCCATAGCACGGGGCGCCGGCTTAACTTCGACCACCCGGGTTTCATTGACACACAACCTAATCTATCCACACGAGAATTTTTTTTTGCATTTCGCCGCCATTTGCGGTCGCCGCAGCCGGAATCGAATGCGCAGCGTCAGTAGCACAGCACTCGGATAACGAGGTTGGTCAGTGTCCCGATGACAGCAATAGTTATCAAATGTTTCTGAAAAAAAATTCTGTAAAAGATGTCACAGCACAAGTCATTTGTAGGCACACCAGCCACATTACACTACCTTTTTCAAAGAATCTGGTGAATACGTAACCACAGTATCCGCAAGCCCAGACTAACAGAAGAAATTATTGTTCGCGTGAAACAACTTCACTTTACGATGACCTGTCGACTTTGCGGGGCTCTGACGGGGGTGAGGGGGGGGGGGGAGGGTAACTGCGACGTGGCATTTCCGGAATTTCTGGAACATATATCAGAAACTCCTTGTGCTGCTCATGTGATTCCTCCAGGGAAGAACGCACCTAAAGGGAAACATGCGCGTGCTTCTTCCTTTTTGCCCCTAAAATAGCCTGGCGGGTAACTTGTTTGAGCTAGTGGGTACAAATCCACGGTGTCAGGCACTTAAGAATTGACGATTCATTAAGCATGCTAGATTTCGAAGGCTTTCCTCCGAAATGAGAACACTTTTTGGGACAGTGTGTCAGCACAGCTGAAGTTCAGAATAAAAAAGTAAATGTTATTACTAACAGAAATAGGTATCGGAGTTCTTTCAAAAGACACCCCTACAACTAGCGAGCCATACGCGCATGTTTGTTACGTCCTACACCGGGACAGATCATCATCATCATCATGGTTACGCCCACTGCAGGGCAAAGGCCTCTGCCATACACAATTATGTTGCAAGTGACATCAAGAGAGGCAAGACTGTCCATTCAGTAGAATTTAGGTTTAACTACAACGGGCAGATAAAATGTCTTCTAGACTCAGTCGAGAATACTTGGGCTGCACGTGCGCGAGTTTAGATATTAAATTTTTTTACTACAACCTAGATACAGAAAGCAGCAATAAAACAACACAAACACCGATAACAACAATAAAAAAGTACATTTCAGTTTCTTTTAAAAAAAGAACTTCACACGTGGCTTGAAAAGAAAGCGAATTTAACGCTACATGTGCTCGCATTGAATACACGGGACGGGTTCGTTGTTTGCCACTTGTCCCTCGTAGTTTGCGCCATCATGAGAAGTCTCTCTCTTTGTTTTCATTTTATGGCTCTTTCGGAAATGGATACTCCAGCCATTTATCGAGTGTTTCGTACAGTGGGAGATGCAAGATACAGGCGTCTTTCTCGGAGAGAGGAGACCAAGCGAAAGTGCGAGCTTGCTTTGTGGCCCGCGTGGCAAAGTGTAGGCGCGGGCACATAATTGGCGGACGCTCTTGTTGAAATCAGTGGCACCTACCCATTCAAGGAATGTCCCCGCACTGCAAGGAGTAGCGGGCGAGAAGGAAATCGAGGCAGGCTAATTTTTTCAATTCAGTTCAATGCTTTATTTATTTAGCTTCTTGTGAAAGAAGGGAGCGGTCACAGAAAAGCTACTACAGCGAGTAGCTTGATGAGGTGGCTGGTCAGTCCAGATGACAGCCACGGCAGTTCGCAGAACAAAACAGAGCACACAGGGAACATATTACAAGGATAGTTGAAATATTTAAACCATAGAACTGAGAGACAACCTTTGTGTCTAACAAGAAATTTTAGGGGAATGAAATAAATTCTACAGAAATAGATAACGCGACAATGTAATATGTTAACATAAAACACAGTTCAACAATGTGTACAGGCGATGTCAAGTAAAGATCACTCCAGGGGGTGCATTCGCGGTAACAATCTTCATAGCGGATCCTTGAACCGGTATGCCACAACTACAACAACAAAAAATAAAAAGCACGCAAATATACTGAAGTGCAAATGCTGAAAAGAAGCGCGAGAAACAAAAATAAAGGGTTCAATCGGAGCAATTAAAAATTCTTGCATTGAAACGCATACAGTGCCTCATACTTGGAAAGACACGGAAAGATTAAGTGGGAAAAATTCATGCATCTCGCCGAGTACAAAAAATCCACCGTGCTAAGGTTGTTTTCATAAGCTTTCATTAGAATCAAAGTCGCGTAGATTACTTCAACGAACATCATTGCACAGCAAATATAACGATTACACATGATGTTAGTGGCAAGCGCAGACGGATTCCACCTGTCCTTATGCCACACACATGTATACTACGCAAATCAACCGAAGAAAGAACATTTCTTCTCTGGGTTCATTCTGGATCCTTTGGCACAACCGTACACTTTGGCGAAATGCACCGAATTCCGCGCCAGCTTGTTGCAGTCGGTGGTCACAGGGTTCGAGTGGCTGGGTGCCGCACAGGTCATGTAGCAGATAGTCAAGAAGAAAACCTTGCCTTCTTGCAGCTCTGGGCTCAGTGCGAGGTGTTCTTGCCCGCCGAGCAGGTTCGAGTCTTCGAGCGCGGAATATGCGATTTCGAGCGCAGGTATTTCTGGAAAGATGCTCTTTGCTCCGGACTCATTCAGACAGTGGATCCTGTCGTCATAGGCACGTCGACTGGAACCAGACAAGAGCGAGTCGGCGATGGTTTCGGGGGCTGCCCATTCGAGCCCTACTTCATCGACGGACTTCACCAGCTGCGTGGCCATCAGGAAACCGAGGCCGCCGTAGAACATGGCGCCGGTCCCGTTCCTGTAATATGCTGGAGCTGCGGCGACGCCTGTGGCTAATTCGACGCTGTTGAAGATGTAGTCGTAGTCAACGTACAACGGGAAGTTGTTGCCGAGCAGGCGTGACGCCACAAAATAGTCTTCTGGTCCCTTCACCTCGCCCATGATCAAGCGGGTCTTAATCCAAAACTCGGCGACGGACGTTTCGTTTTCGGAGACACCCGCGTAAATCTTCTCCAGCACGTCTTCCGCCAGGAGTGACTCCGGCGGCCACATCCTCTTCTCGACGAGCGATAGCTTGTTCATCACCCGTAGCTTGCTCTCTTCGTCCAGTCACGTGGAGCTGTTCACTTTCTTCAAGGCCGATGAGACAAGACCGTCGAAGCGCGCGTCGATGCGATCGCGTATTTCAGCCGTGAAGCCGGCAGCGATGCTGAGCGAAAGCGCGAGTACATTGAAGGAGGCCTCCACGTGGTGAGCGCAGTACACGGGGCGTTATATGTTCTCCTTCGACGTGCTTCCGTAGCGAGTCGCCAAGAGACTTAGGTCCCCGAGCGGAACGTACAGCTGCACAAATTCCCAAATCAGGAGATACCTCAACTTCGCGTCTCCATACCTGGCCACGAGTCCGGCTATAATCTCGAAGAGAACAGCGTGGCTGACAAGGACCTCGTCTTGGGGCATCGGCTGCGGCTCCAGTGAAAGGGCCTCTCGAAAGCTCCGCAACCAGCTGTCGCTGACAGCAGATCCGATAGCGATCATGGCGTCCAATTCGGCGAAGGTTAACACAGAAGGTTTCCTCTGTGAATAAACGGCGTTTAGCTGTCCAAGCACGTCCGCCTCCATGTCCCGAACAGAGCTGACGTGGGAATCGGTCAAGTGAATGGGACGGTCGTCAGTTCTCGGTAAGTACGCATTGAAGAACGACAACATGTACTGGCCGTAAGAGTCGGTCGCGGCACGGTGTTGCCTCAGGAAGGAGGGAAGGTAGGCGCCAGGTTTGACCACCGCGCGTCGTCTCCCGCTTGACAATCGGCTGCCATCGAGGACGGTGACCGTGAGCCAGAAGGGTGCCTGCCATTTGTAGGCAAACAGAATGGCCAAGCTTACGGCCGAAATCGCTTCATTCGAAATGTCTCGCCATGCGGCAGGCAGATACAGGAACAAGGATAGCATCAAAGGAATGTGGGAAGCTTTCCCGGCAGACGAGGAATCGCTCAGGCACATCTCGTACATCGCCAACGGCTTTTTGCCTACGGGGAGCTTGAGCGAGCCAAGGCGCAAAGTTTCGCCGAAGTTCTTGTACCAGGAGTAGCGCAGGCCGTCCATGACCGAGTTGGCATCCTCGCGAAACGCCGTCTGCTTCTGGGCCCAGCGCGAGCAGACGAAAGCCGAGAAGTCGTGGCAAGGGTCGACGCTCAGGTTAAGGCTGGCCTTGAGCAGACTCGCGTGCGCGAGGCAATCCTGTGTGTCGCAGATCTTGGCAACGATTTTCCAGTGTATTAGAATCATAGTGAGGGACAGAATGAGGGAGACGAAGAGGAAGGCCAAACCGAATGCTGCCCAGCGATCAATCGTGCTTGACTTGGCCGTAACTGTTGGTGGGGTTCTTCTCTACAGGGAGAAAGGGAAAGCATAGCATGGTGTTAGGAAAAAAAAAAACGCGTTCCAGGATTTCCACAATGATAACTGCCCCTAACGTCTGTAGCTTCGTAAGAGCATACAAGCGTGTCATATTAGAACATTTAAAATAGCTGACAGTGCGCGGTCATAGGTACCGCCATGACAGTACACGTTTTCGGTGCATTTGATGTGCGATCTCCAAGTTCTGTAGGGATCGGTTTAAGGTGGAAGCTTTTACTGGTGTTCGCGAGGTGCCCGTTGTTGCAATTTACATAACACCTTAAAACGAAGGTTGAATGCCTACCGTAAGGCAACATCAGAATAAGCTTCGAGCTCAGTAGATAAGCCGTTTCGGGCGCGCTTTCACGTGCGCATATAAATTTTTTTCGAAAAGAAAGTTGACACATGTAGCGTATACTTAATGTTTCAGAGGTTGTGTTGCAAAAAAATCTGACGCAACTATTCACGGTAAAAGTATAGCAGCGTAGTGCTGTAAAAAGATATAAGTCATAACGAGGGGAATAAATACGGCAGTGTTACGTTAACTGAATGTGCTGTAGTGATTGAGATACAAATTGTGAGCGTGAAAACGTAGAATGATAATGAGCACGTGGCCGAACACTCTCTTACATTAGCAGAGACACACACCGCGAATGTGAGAACGCAAGCTCAAGGTTTCGGTTTCGATCAATGCGGCAGCTGCTCGAATTCAATTAGGGCAAAATGCAAGAACGCTCGTATACTTAGATTTTGGTACACGTTAAAGAACACCTGCAGGTAAAAGTTACTTCGAAGTCCTCTGTCCACGATGCCTAATAGTTGTATCGTGATTTTGGCAAGTAAAATCACGGAGCTTATTGTGTTTAATATGTGAAAAGCAAAAGCAACGCACAATGTACGACGTTTAAGCACTAATAAATGAATACCGTCGCTGCAGAGATCTAGCCTAAAGCGTATGCCCATGCGTTCAGCTGTGAATGTTTCCTGCCTTCAGTATGTTATAGCATTTCTTACCTGTATACCTGAATGTTTTGATGAAAAACAATTTGCCTTACGTTCTGGAATGTAAATGCCCATTGATAAGCACAGAAATGTGAAAAAGATAAGCATAGTGACGCGTCCCGGCAAAAGAAAGGGAAGTTTGTTTTCCACAATGTAGAACTCGGACTTCAGTAAGACCACAGGAAGACAACCTGGAAATAGTCGAAATGTGGTTCGAGAAAGCTCACCGAAATGTCCACTTGCCTGAAACCACAGGATGCGATACAGAAAAACTTCAGAGCATTGGCAAAACAAAGATCAAGTCGCACGCTTCTTACAAACGTGAAAACATATCAGTTGAAGTTTGAACCTGTGGCAGTTGGACTTCTATGCTCCATCATCCTCATCACATCTGGCTGGTACAATCATTGCAAGTACTGCGGAGTCCCATCAAGACAAATCTCCCCAATAAAGATGTGATAACATTTGGACGCTCACTGCATGTGACTGTTGGAAATGAAATATTGGGTTTGAGTAGGCTTCTCAACGCGTTGATTAAGAGACTTTGACGGCAAATGCCTAATACTTCAGAAAAGTTTATGAAGACCATTTCACACGAAGACACAAATGGCTTTGATGAACAAAGTTCTTGTGAACCCTTTCTTTCGTTCTTGGTCGTGGGGACACCTAAGACATAGCTGCCATTTTTCGGTCGAGCTGATGCACAAAGTGCACATCAAACGGGCATGACGGAGTGCTTTTACCTATGAAACTCTCTCGGACCTTTCCTCTCACGTCGCAAGATTAACATTTAATCTCAGCGAACACGTCCGCAGCACCGGGCAAATTACGAACACCAGGCAAGACGACCGGCCGTACACACATGTACGGCCGCTTCAACAGCTCCGACACAATATGGCGGAGGTGCATCGTGGGTCTGGTCAAAGGGTGCAACCACCCTGAATGGTGGAAGGCGGCGTTGGCATCGAGGCGCCCTGGTTGTAAGTAAAACGCACAATACGAAGCCGGACACAGTTTGACCGGGGAAAGCCTCGCTGAAACTAAACACGCAGTGCTGAACGCACGGATTCCATACAGGGTGACGAAGGTGATGGTATGACTATGACGGCGTGCCAACAACCCCGTGACAACGACCGCGTGACGACGATGGAATTATGGAGAAGGAATTACGATGGAATGACTACGGTGACATGACGAAGCTGAAATGATGACGACTGAATGGCGATGGACGCATTGACGATGATGGAATTACTGTGATGGATGACCACTGCATTATTACGGCGACGTGATGACTATGGCTTGATACGTAGAAATGAGAACTCGATGACGAAAGCAGAGTCAATGCGACGCAACAATTACGACGGCATGAGAACGAACGAATTAAGGGTAACAATGGAATGAAGGCGGTGAAATGACGACCGAATGGTGAACGACGATGCGTTTGTTTTGGAGGAGCTCATGTCCTCGTTTGATTCCATTACTTGCAATCTGAGTCTGGGCTTCATTATGTGCCAATTGGCGCTACAGCCGGTACAAGCCAATTGTGCTAGACAGCAGCGAGCCCCTGCAAAGCGAGTTGGAAGTGGCAAAGCAAGTTTCGGGTAAAATAAAAAACAACTAGCGCCACTTATTTGCACTTTCTCGTTTAAGAATGAAAGGCGTTCTTGATTTTGAGTACAGTTATACCTTTTCTACTGAATACCGGGAAGTGTATATACCGAGGCCATGCGAAAAGTTACTTTTGTCTTCACTTTCAGCTACCCCCAAAATTTTCACAATGAGTTTTAGATATTTTGCGATAGCCCGAGCTTTGACGTGCCGTGAATTTCCATGTACTCAGCTTTAAGCTTTCACAAGACGGACCGAATTTCTTGGACGTGAATTACGTCAGCTCATTGCGACCCAGTCAAGCCGCATACAGAGACGAAGTACACAGGCTGCAGGCGGCGCGTTTCACTGCGACTCGTCCACATCGTGCTCGTCCGCGGTATTTAGTCCGTCGTGTGAATCGAGCTTTAGCAGTTGTCAGATGGCGTTGTATACTTTTCGAGGTTTAAAAGCAAGCGCGTTGAAAAAGTTGGGTTGGGTAGGCGAAGGTAATGTTGGTTTAACTAAGGAACGAGGGGAACAGAAAAGCTGAGAGCCGAAGTAGTTGTCACGGACCTGCTTGAGGTGTAATTTCAGACTGAACAAGTTGCATTGTTGTTATTGTGGCCTAGCTTTTGATCCAAGGTGTCGCCGTTTAGTAAACATGTAATTTTGACTGGGGTGCATTTCACGCTTATTAAAATGCGGCTGCCACCGTCGGCAATCTAACACGTAATTAGTGCATCTGCTTCCGTACGGCCTTCAGTGCAAGAAAGAAAACCCATAGCGTAGAGCATCGCCGATGAAAGCACCCATAAGTTTCACACGCCGTTTTAATTGACAGCTTTGCAAGCCACTTATCGAAAACATGTGAAAGCGCATACACAGCATATGATGCTTCTCGTTTACGGAGCACGCGGGTGTGTGGGTGTTTATTGTTCGCGCTTGGTTCTCATGTGTTGTATATTCTACTCGAGATGCTTTTACGTGTTCTACTACGCATGGGGTACGGCAGCTTCACCACATAGTCGTCCTGTGAGTAATCAGGTGCTTCAGCGGGTGTGCGTAAGTGTGCTTCTGATGACCCCTCAGAGAGACTAATACCCCTGTCACACGCCACGTGTAGTATCATTCGCAGCGAATTAGATTACGTCTCAATGCCATTTTTGTTTCTTCTACACGGGCATAGTGAATGACATTCGCAGCTAATGGCCTTCGCCCACTGAATGAATTTCCCGAACTCATGCAAGCGCGACTGGTATAAGATCGACGACTGGGGCTTGGCAAAAAATTACAATATCGATAAGTTAAAACGAAATCTCATCAGAGTAAAGGTTGTCATAATTGCTGTTATGAACTTTTTTAATAATTTTATGACGTACAGCAGGATGGTTTAGGTAGTTTGTGCTGCTATATATTCTTGTTCCCAGTCTCCGACGATACGCTAGCCCCACTTGTCGGACATATTTACAGACGCTCGTCTGCTCTTTTTTTTTTCCTATTTCTCCATAGTGTTTTCAAGGTGGGGCCGCGATAGAGCCTATCCACGAACCACGGAAGCCAAATCTGTAGCTTCGTGAGCAGAAAATGAGAAGCGAAAAGCGCACTGAACCGGCGACAAGACGCGCGCGCTGCTGAAAGTGTGGTGAGACTACCTCACCAATTTAGGCAGGGCGAAACGCAACCTGAGAGTGTAAATGTCGATTTCCGAGTGCCTGCGTGTGCAAGGTGCCGATAAACATCACCATCCATTGCGAACGCCATTTCGTACACCCCTGTAGAGAGGGAACCTAAAAGCGCAATGGCATTTGGTATGAATGGCATTCAGGAAATGACATTCGGCACGAATGCCATTTACTGTGAATGACATTACACGTGCCGTGTGACAGAGGTATACTAACAGCGCAACCAAAGTACACACAAAGAGTAAACAATTTGAAATTTTCAACCCGTGCGTCGTGCCCCAAATGCTATCAATTATAACACAAATTCCCACGGTGCGAGGAACCTGCACAACATTTTCCGTTCTCCTCGGCATAAAATTACAAGCTCAATTCTAGATTACACTTAACGCGCGATGCCAACTTGCTGCGTTCAGAAAGTTCGTGTTAATTCTTTATAGAGGGCAGCTCGTAGGCGCCCGTTCTTGCGGCGAGGACCGGCGTTGTCCCTCGTTACCGAGGGAGCGAGCACAGCGAAAGATGAAAACGAACGCGGAGCACAGCGATGAAAGGAGAGAGCGCGAGGAGGAAAGCGGTAGAGGAGGCTACAGCGAAAGCATGAGGTGATGAGCGGAGTAGGAGAGTGTGTCGAAAGAGTGAGGAGGGAAGCAGAATTTCGCACGAGACTACGAGTAGCGTTGTAGTATTTGTAGTCTGATTGTACGCGCGAGGCGAGTAGTGCAGTACTTTCTGGAAGCCACGCGGGCACCAGCGATTGCACTGGAACCTTCGACGAGTCATGTATAAAAGCCGACGCGCTAGACACGCTGATCAGATTTTCGACGATCGCCGACTCTGCTCCCCGCTATCGTTGTGTATTACTTCTGTAACGCTTCGCTCCATTTGCAACGTGCCGCACGAGACAGATTGTCCGTGCCAGACAACGTATTGCGAAATGAAAACCCGTATAAAGGTGGCCTCAAATTTCGCACT
Source organism: Dermacentor variabilis (assembly GCF_050947875.1). NCBI lineage: Eukaryota > Metazoa > Arthropoda > Arachnida > Ixodida > Ixodidae > Dermacentor > Dermacentor variabilis. The sequence goes on from NC_134574.1 coordinate 103,882,737, forward strand.
AGGGAGTATCGGAATCGTCGGTGCGTTTTTTTTTGCCTAGCATAACTTCTGTCTCGATGAAGAATGACAAGATTCCCTGCTTACAATCAGCTATTTTTGTTGAAGTGATGCAAATACAACGTCCTGAGTAAACAAACTATTCCAGATAAATATTTGGGCAGCTTACGATGACAGCCATCTTCTCGTAGAAGGATGCTTCCAGATTTAGGCTCAGAGCTGAGGGGGCTAAGGACCGCTGGCTCATCGGGGGGCTCGCAGCCTGTATGGTTGAATGAGCCGTATTCAGATCCTTTGGGCTGGATTCACGCGCCGTAGTCGACACCCGGATGGTCGAAGCGGCCGCCATGAAACCTGTTCGATGAGCCGGCGGGACCTCGGTCACCGTGCCTCCGTCAGGGTTGCGCTCTTGCGTCTCTGGCTGTTGACCTGTGACGCTGCTTGATGCTGGAAGTGGACCGCGTGACTTTCCTCGAGGTCCGTTCAGGACAGTGTTCACACCGGAAGCCGTCACACTGCCGAATACTTCCGGAGACGCGTAGGCGCCCTCGGCGGCGACCACGGCCTGTGGGTCAGGAGACAACGTGCTCAACGGGGCGATGGCGCTCTGCGGTGGCAGAGGCGCCAACTCCTGGCGGTTTCCGGTGTTTCCCTCGAGGCGCTCTTCTTTTGGTGGTGAAACCTGGACATGTCGGTATAGTTGGGGTGTGAGCAAGTGAGGCGGAAGCGAAAGCTTTCGGGCTCTTGAAGCAAGTATTGAAGTCAAATTCAAACCGCCCTGAGAACCCAGTAACCAGTTTCGCGTGCTCGTTTACGAGAGCGCGGTGTTAATATATGGTATAAACTGACCACCACCGACCAGCCGACGAACCGACCGACACACCGACCGACCGACCGACGCAGACACGACTGGCAGGTAGGCAGGCTGGCAGGCAGGGAGGCCGGCTGGTTGGTTGTGTGATTCGTCGACTTAAGTCAAGGTCGCAAATTAACACTAGTAATCTGAGAGTGGTCGTTCCGGACGAAGTTGACAATTGTACGACAATGCGGCCGCTCCATTTTGGTATCGTACGACGGCTACATGCTTAGCGGCTATAGCCACGGATACACCGCGGTGTATGTGACTGTGAAGTTTCGCAAAGGAAAAAAAATATAAAGGACAGAAGGAACGCGAACACATTCTTTGGCTCAAACTTCTATCGCGGGCAAGGTACATGCGTGCGACCGGGAAAGCCACCTCCCAAGCGACCAGAAATGCACCCATAGCGAGCTAAATTTCAGATACCAGGGAGCAGACACCAATTAATATTTCTTCTATAAGAGCCCCTCAGCGCGGAAGTTCTCCGTTGCATATCACTGATCGCAAACGTGCACATCTGCAGCACCGCTGAAACTGAGAATGTATGCGACATTTAGTGCAGCTGCCCGGTCGTCCTACTGAACGTCGCGTACATACAATTTCACGTGACCCGGGAGTGCACTAGGTGCCCTAGTAGTTCAAATAGCGATAAGAGAATGAAGCAGTCGGAGGTACAGCTCGCCCGTTTCGACTTGGCATTACAAAAGTCCTTAATTAGCCAGGCCAGGCTAGTGGGGCCCTGGACTTCGGGCTCCGTCCACCCCTCCTATATATATATATATATATATATATATATATATATATATATATATATATATATATATATATATATGTGTGTGTGTGTGTGTGTGTGTGTGTGTGTGTGTGTGTGTGTGTGTGTGTGTGTGTGTGTGTGTGTGTGTGTGAAGTTTAAGAAGGAATGTTCCGAGGCACCTGTGGTCTCAAAGCTTTAGTTCGCGACTCTACCGTTCAACCGTTGGTCTTATGACCTGTAGATGTCTAAATATGGGTAGAATGTAACGGTGGCATGTGTTCTAGTGGATAATGCCATTCATAGCAGGCGTGGTCCAGCGTTTACGTATCTAGATGCTCTTCAGACCGAAGACAGATCGACATACATGACAATTTCGTTTTTGTTAAACGCCACAAAAATGCAAGAAACAACATACTCTTGTACGTGGACAACGTAACCATATTCTCGCTTTTGTTACAGCACAAACTGCTTCATCAAGACAGTGATGAAGGGGAGACCCCGTGTGGAAGATTGCCGTGTTGATGCTGCATGCTGCCTTTTCAAGCCTTCTCTCTATTTTGAAAACACTTTTCACGTGTACTTTTTGAACCCTGTAAAGGCATAGTGGCGTGTACCCCGTTTCAGACGTCAGGTGCAACGCTGTGGAGCCTAGAGAGACTTTTTGCAGTGGCTGCATTCGCACTCGGATATAGTTCCCTCTTATCAATCGCTGTTATATTGGCTTAGTATCGCGTGCACGAAACAAGTTTTAGCTCTTAGAAAGAAACACACTCTTGAATACTGTTTATAATGCGTTGTCTCAGATCATTTTAGATTTTTCTTCTTTTCGTGTTGTCTTTCTCTCTTTTTCTTTATCCCGTTGAGCGCAGCCTTACGTGTGTGCTCGCTCGAGCAAGCACCGTTGGCCCGCAGCGAAGCATTGGCGGAACGCGCGGAGTGATACATTTTCTTGACCGAACTCCTTGTGTAGCTTCGGCAGCGTTGCATCTGATTTCTGAAACGGAGTATTAGAAAAACGGCAGCGTTGCATCTGATTTCTGAAACGGAGTATTATTTCTGAAACGGAGTATTAGAAAAACGGCAGCGTTGCATCTGATTTCTGAAACGGAGTATTAGAAAAACGTAACGTCAATTCCCTCGAAAGCTTATGAGTACGAAAACACTATTTTTATAAAGTTCCGGATGCTCCATATATGGAGTGCATATTTCAGGCACACACTTCAAAGACGATCTTTCTTTTTTTTCAAATTTTCAAATCAATCTCCCTTACAAATGTGCAGAGCAGTCTACGGAGGACATGCCTACATTTTATACTTCGATTAGTGGTTTTATCTACCAATATTAAAAAGGAAGCTTCGGATTGGTGCCTGCTCTGATATCTGTGTTTAAATACACGTAAAACGCAGAAATGATTTCATAAGAGAACTGTTAAGACGAATTTGAACGATATTTCTTGCATTTGAGAGAGAAAAATCATACTATATTCCGACACGCACTGCTTTAACGCGATAGCGTCAAGTGCCCTGTGTCACAGAAAATCCGTTGTCGGCGTCGGACCTCCTTTCGCGAAAAATCATCTCGAGCCACAACCACGCAGGCCCTCTACGTGGCGCAGAGGCGCTGCTGAAGAAGTATCATCATCAACATCATCATAGTTTATGCCCACTGCAAGACGAAGGCCTTTCCCTGCGATCCCCAATTACCCCTGTCCTGCGCACTCAACTATATACGCAGACAACTTTCTGTGTCGATGAAGGGAAAGTAACAGGCGCGTGGATGCTGCACACGCGTTACGGCGCCCAGTAGTCCGCCAGTGTTTGACAGTGCATTTCACTGCTCGGAACAGATGCTGAATCGACGCAGCTTCAGGTGCGACGGCTCCCAGACGTGGAAGGGAAAAGCCGCAAAATAAGTAAACGTTTACACCTAGCGGTGTGTTTTGTCTTACTTAACTGTTGCTAATAAGGTGTCTGTGTTTTCTCTTGCCCAAATTAAGCTAACGTGGATGAAAACGCGGGACTCACTTCAGAAGCGCTCTCACTTGTGCGCGCTCTGCCTCTGTATAGCTTTCCCTTCACTGTCACAGAAAGTTGTCCGCGAGCATGGTTGAATTCCTCAAAAGTAAAATGCGTAAAAAAATCGTAAAGTACAACCTATACGCAGTTTACATACATGATGGTGTCGGAGTTTCAATATACCAGAAAACGCAGTTCTATTACGCGGAAACTCAAATACAAACTCATTTTTTAACGTTTCTACAATTCACAGAACGGCGCGGCCCAACTCGGTTCCTTGCAACAACACCGTCGCACTCGCCTCCGCGCTTCCGCAAGAAAGCTGCAGTTGCTGGGAAGCGTAAAACAAGCAGTGAGGGATCTTTGAGTGCTATCGCGTTCCACTCTTAAATGGAAAGCTTAAGCGTCCTGCAAGTTTTTTCATTTAGCACGTCGAATTTTTTTTAAATGCGGGAAATTGGTAAGGTAACAACATTACACTGGGAAGTTTACAAATCTGTAACAGTATACACAAACCCAGACATACCTGATCTGTAAACTAACTGCGTGTGTTAGGGAGTATCAACGTGAAAAATGCGATATATGAATTTACCGCCTAGGTGCCATTTTTGCAATATTTTACGGGGGTTTTGTAAACTCTTACTCACAAATTTTTGATATATTTTTCAGAGTTCTACGAACTACGTGTATATTACACGCCCACTTTAAATATATTGAAAAAAAGGCAGTTTACATAACTGTGATGTTATTTATGTCTGAGTTAGACTGTGGAGATTTTCAAAAATAATTCAACAATTCGCAGCCCAAATAATAAATCGGTTACCCAGAGACACAATGCAGTCCAGAAAAACAATTTATCCCTTAAACTGTACCTAGCTGGCAACCCCCAAGCTAAACCGTCCCTTTGAACCATGCACCAGAAATAAGCAGTGAAGGGAAGATTCCATTCATTGAATTACGAATCTATGGCATTGAACTACACCGTATACTTTATCTCAATTTAGCTGGGAGCATCCTTGCACAATACCACAATAAAGGCCAATTCCGCGACCTATCAGCATGTACAGGGTCCTGAATATTTGGCTACGCGTGTTCAAAAAAACATATTTTGCGCTCACTGCTGCCCTGTTCTTGCTCAAATTTTGCAGAACGATCGCATTTCGGCGTCGACTACGTTTAGTGTAACACTTGGCTCAGTTAATTGCCTGGTTTCTAAGAAAAAAGTGAGAACGTTGCGTGCGTTTATGGGTATGCGAGGTGCTGGCCGCAACGGCGCAAGCATAAAGTTTCGTTGCCACCTGTCGTCATCTGCAGAAAGCAGCGTTTCAGGGAGGGCAGTCGCCTGTTCCAGGAGCGGGCAACACGCGGCAGCCCTCCATGAAACGCGGCTTTCTACAGAGGATGGCAGGTGGCGGCACAAGTCTATGCAAGGGCCGGATTTCAGACGCCATTTTCCCCTCAGACGAAAACAGTTTCTCCTTTTTTTTCTTAGGAACCAGGCAATTAACTGTGCCAAGTGTTGTACTAAACGAAGTCGACGGCAAAATGCGACCCTTCTGTAAAATTTGACGAAGAACAGTGCAGCGGTGAGTGCAAAATATTTTTTAGAACACGCGCAGCCAAATATTCAGGACCATGTACGTACATGTAAAGGGTGCTGTTGAACAAGCTGGTGAATTAATCTGGCGTTGCCCAGTTTCTCCTGTAAAAAAAAAAAAAAATTAAAATTCACGCATGAACATCAATTTGGGTACCGCTCCACCTTAAAGCGACACGAGATGCTAAATTAGAACAGCGACCGTTCGACGTCGCTTTACTAGCATACACGCGGCATTCCGTCGACGCACTATACGTTTATTATCAGGAACAAGATGGTGAAAAGGGTAATTCATTCATCTAAGAGAAGCATTGGCGTTGCTCAGTTTAGTACAGAACACATGCCAAGATGCAAACGTCCAGAGCTAAAAACGAACACCTTTACCGTCTGTCCAACGGGGATAGTCGTGGCCGGCCCATGCAAGATCAAGCGCTCACGTAACCGGAAATCTGTAGATTGTGAACCATTGTGCTCAAAGTCCTTGGCGTTCGGCACTCCTCCAACGGCGTTCCAGCTTCTGAGATTGTGCGACGCAGACGCATGTCCCGCGACAGTCGTCGGTTGAGGCTGCGGCGGCGTCGGCTCGACACCCGGGACGTTTTTTTCCGTGGACGACTGCGGTCTGGCAAGATTGACATCGGTGGACCTCAATCCCAGTATGTTTCCGGCACTGTTTTCGCGGTGCTGGACACCGGCTGCCGCCGTTCCAGCCTCCGGATAGTCGTCTGTCGCCTTGCGAGTGGCATCGACCTTGAAGCCATTACCAGGATCGCAGGTGGTCGCGCCGCCTGTTTCAGCTAATGCTGTGGTGGTCGCTTCGGGAGGCGGGGCATCGGTCGAGGACTTCGGCATTTCCATAGAGGCCTTGTACGAGTTGCGGCGGCGGTGGCGGTTATCGGTATTTGCACTGCGGCGTGATTTCTTTGACTTGTGGCTGGACATGGTTAGGACTTGACGGAGTGGGCCTTGTGAGAGCGAAGGCTTCTTAAAGGCACGTAAGCAAAGTTGACAGCAACGTCCACAATAAGGCTTCAGATTTTATGGGCGAACTATATGCCTGCCTTCGACTGCTTCGATCTTCGACCACGCGAGGCTCCAGCTGAACGAGGGCGCGCACTCTCAACGTGAATTCTTCTTCTTCTGCCGTCCATTTCTTGCATATGCACCCACAGTATGCGGATTAGTCAAGGAAATTCTTGAAGGCCCCGTACTATTCTGTGTAGGAGAGAAAAAGAAGATTTTATGTTCGTTTCTCCTTTACTAGAATAAGTGCTACATAGTTCAGCCTAGAAAAAAAAAATCAATGCCCCTTTTTGTGCGTTCGTGCAATCCCTGGCAATACGCCGACATGACCTGCCGTGTCCGTTCCTGCTCGCAGCGAGAAGGGGTCGATGTTTTCACACATGCTTACTTTTCCCGCATACCGCTCGCGCCAACACCCGTGAGATCCAGGTGGTAGTTCGCGTCCAAAGGCTGCTTGCTGAGAAGCGGCGGCATGTCACACGAAACGCACCGCTAGCGACTGTGAATGATCGCGCACGGCCGGGCTGCTGCGTTTCGCCCACGCCGCATGGGCTGCACCAACATGGCTGACATGACGCGACCCGGCGAGCGTGACGTCACGCGCAAGCCATGTATAGTACATATAACGGTGCTGCAGGTGCGCATTGACTCAGATCACTACTTGTGACAACGGCGTCAAGGAGACAGCAATATATCGGCGAAACTTTTTAAAACTGCTGCTGGGCTCGCAGGGTTGGTTGCGTTGTATATTACTGCACTGTTTAATTTACAGTTCCCCGTAATTTGCCGTTTTGTCGCTTCCTATGCACAGTGTGTGTTTCTTAGAACGCGAGTATGGGGCATGTCTTTTGAAAGTCATTGCATGCGCTTTCGCTAAATCATGTGTTGACGATAAGTGTGATGAACCGTGATGTAGCTGTAGACGTGAATGCTAAATTGTGAAGTTTAGCGTCCCGAAGCTTCGCTGTGGGCCGCTGAGGGACGCCGTGTAGTGCGAATAACCATGGATTCATTATCGTGCACCTAAAGTACAGTACAGGAATGCTTTGGCACCCCAACGCAGAATAGAACTTGCAACCTTGCGCTCAACAGCAATAAACGTTAGACTTCACAAAGTGTTCGAAACGATGCTATGGCTTACTCACTGTGGGCCTCATGCTGCTGAGGATGAGCTTGCGGGTAGAATTACAGCTGCCGCAAGTCGCATTCCTATGAAGGCAGAACGCAAGGACGCTTGCGTGACAAGTGTTCTGTGCATCTATAGGAACAGCGCAGTTGATGCGGAGTCATATGCTCCTGCTTTTGTCGCATACCCTAGGTTTTGCTTGCGGACATGAAATACAATAATTGAATCCTGTGACCTGGGATTAAAGGGAACTGTCGCGAATGATAGAGCTAACAACGAATGCAGGGCACAAACTTCACACTACGACGCCAACGCACGGATGTTGCGGTTTCACTCATTTGTGACGACCGCCGAGGTATTCATTGAGTTGATGTTCAATAAACAAGGTCCTTGACGTGGCGGTAAGGTGAGAAATGCTGACCTATTTCTTACATTTTAAAGTGTGTAAAATTCATTCCATATTTGGCGCAGACTGTCCATTAGATGGTGTTTGCTGAAAACACTTAGAACGTGTTAAACAAGATTGAAATGTCGTGTATGGGCATTGGGATTACCGAGGGGCAGCAAATATGCTGAGAAAAAAAAAACTTAGTCAAATGGCACGACGTAGTTGCTGGCAGGGATTTCAATATGAATGCTGTTTGCTGTTTCTGTAGCTTCTTATATTGTGTCACCAGAGACTGGTTGAGAAAGAACGTTATGCTGATAAAGAAAAATGTGGTTAGACATTATGTTCCTTTTGAAATTTATTCGTCTAAGGAAGCTTCATGAAAAATTTGTGCAGTGCCTCCCGCCCCGATAGAATCACTGCGCTAAGCAGCGATGATTACTCGCATCATTTACACGACATACGGACCAGAATAATAAAATTGACAGAACCTTTACAGAAGCAGTTATGTGGACCAAATTTATGTCTCAGCAGGTCGGCAGTTTACCCACGAAATCACACAGTCATACAGAGTCCACAACATGCACGAATAACCAGCAAAAGCACACGTGGGAATACGCCAGTCAAGCGTCTGGTTCAAGCCAGCGTTTGGGAGGTAGATTCGTAAAGACATTGTTGCACGCAGAACACTAGCAGTGCTGTTTCATTCTCTGAGAACGTGATGTAACTTCAAACAGCTGCCACATCAATTTAACCCTTTTCCTCCCGTTGATTAGTACTGGTGTGTCGCTGTTCATTATATTGCCGCATCTGACACCCCCGCATAAAGCACGGCTACCTCGTCGAAATGAGGCAGTGAAAGCGCGCGTAAAAGAAAGTATTTTGACGACTACTCAGTGGACGATAGCTCTGTAGAGTTCTGCACGGAAAAGGAAACTGACGTATTCTGATCTGAAGAGTCTGATAGCCACGATTCTCTGTCGATGAGTCTACCACACGAAGACGACCTACTAACTGCTGTAGGAAATGCGGAAGAGTTCCCACTATTCATGTGCGTGTTCTGGCATCGCTTACATTATTGTTTCTTCCTATGCTGCTTTGTTCATAGTGTACCGAGCCCTGCAAAACGTCATATTGCAGGATACTGGAGTCACGCCGGGAAGCCTGCTTCAAAGTATATGTTTACGCAAATTGCGAAGTATAGGAACCCCACTGAACTGAAATAAAGGTGCTGTTTTACGTCCCAAAAAATCTTCGCATCGTGCTTACTTGAATTTTGGGTTGGCAGAACTGAAATGTGGGGTTGCTCTGACTTGAAATTTAGGGGTGTACCGGCTTAAATTTAGGGGTGGGCAGCTAGAACGTTTGGGAGTTGGCCAACTAGAGATTTAGGGGTTGCCCAGTGTCCGATTGAACGCTGCTAAGAGACCATCGAGTTATGAACACCTGGCGGGCCAGCAGGCGTGTATGGTGGGTTTCCATTGGGCCTTACCGAGGCGCAGTCAGAACGGAGGCGAGAGCTTGCGTGTGCAAGGAACGTGCGCATAAGACAGGCTTGCCAGGGCGACAGCGAGAGTGACACGGCATCGAAGCGATGCACTCTCACCTCACGCAACGCCTCACGCGCTTTGAGGCAGCTGGTGTTTCCATTCGACCGCTCTGCCCCGTCGAAGCGTGCTCGTGCGCGGCGTGCCGCCTCAATTGGTACGACTGCATTGAAGAGGCCGGATGTGGCGAGAAAATTCGACAACTGTCTACTAAAGCCTAAGAATCTTCTTCCCACGGGAAAAGCCATGCGCAGACGCGCATAAGCTAGGAAAAGCAAGTAAGCAAAACTAAGCAAAAAACGATGTCACAGACGAGCCAAACAACGCTTACGCAGTAGTTGACAATTCTCAAAATTTCCGTAGCTTTTCAGGTAAAAGAGGCACTGAAGGCCTCTCATAGCGGGGAGGGAACCAGTCATACATCGCAGAAATACTTGTGGCTGCAAAGGGATGATGCAGTGTTGTTGGGCCATGTGAGCATGAACGCAAAGTAGCACTTGATTAAAAAAAATGAAACAAAAGGCGCCTGCTCGCTGCAGTTTGTCTTTACGTGTTCCAAGGAATTCTCAGAAAGGTCCTTAATACATTGATCTTTGAGCCCTCTAAGATTTTCAGCATCACTTGTGAGAACCTCTATCGAACAAGCAGTTCGGACCGAAGTAGACCTTCGCAAAGCACAGTAAAGGTGCATGGATACAGAACATGGATACGAGCCCTCCACCGCGAATCGTGCTAAAAATGTGCACAGAAGAATTGAGCGTTTCCATCATGTGTTTGACGTGCAGCGTCCACCTGAGGCGCCCTTCACATTCAATTCCAATTACCTTTCGGCTTAAGGCGTAGCGCCTGCAAGCTTAAGCGCGGAGCGTGAGACGTCACTCGTTGTAAAGTCCTTCAGTTCACAGGAGACATTCCTACACCAAGGAGCATGAATGAAAAAAGAAAAATGTCATCAAGTACAGAACACACACGCGCACGCACGCACACACACACACACACACACACACACACACACACACACACACACACACACACACACACACACACACACACACGTAGATTTATACGTGCCTACCGCACATACATACATACGTTCCTACATACATACATACGTTCCTACATACATACATACGTGCCTACAAGCACATATATACATACATACGTGCCTACATACGTACATACATACATACATACATACATACATACATACATACATACATACATACATACATACATACATACATACGTACGTACGTACATACATACATACATACATACATACATACATACATACATACATACATACATACATACATACATACATACATACATACATACATACATACATACATACATACATACATACATACATACATACATACATACATACATACATACATATACGTTCATGCCTCGATTTGTACGACAAACAGCAGTTTTCGGAATATCGTCGCTATACCATTTCCATACTAGCATTAAGACAGTGAGAAAACAGCGTTTAATATAAAATTAACAATAAAAGACAACTACTGTGGTACTTCCGTTGAGGCGCTTACGTTGAAGGGATTGTTTCCCTCATCAAGAGGTAGAAGTAAATTTTAGTGAAGAGAAAGGAGGAGAGGCCAGTAAGAGGTAAGAGCCGCAAGCTGTGTTGAATGCGCGTTTCGCAGTGCTACCATTACATTGTACCATCGTAATTGCACATTCACTGGCAAAGGCTAGACATCATATAGCTTTTTAAGGAATTCCGTGCGCCAAAAACTGTAATGGTCGGCTTGTGCGCGCAAATACCTACTTATATAAGTACATCAACATGAAAGCCTGCTTTCATCAGATTCACTGATTTAATTTCTTCTAGGAAGGTGGAATGCGTCGCCTGAGTGCGCTCATCTCAGTTTACGTTCTTGCAGGTACAGTATACCGTTTCATTACAGAGCGGAGAGTGCAGAAACACGCAGGACAATGAACTAGAGTCGATACAGGTCCCGTACCTGGCAATTAGCTCATCTTGACTCCTTTACAGCAGCAAGAGATATTGAATATTTCATGTGAGGAATTGTTGCATGTGCTTGGTATGTGTTAAAAATTGCGCCATCAAGTTCTGGCGAAGTAAGTACCACACACTGAATAGAAAAAAGAAAAGAAAGCGGGAGCTCTAACACAGGTACGATAAAAGCGACACTGAAAGAATAATTGTCATGGCTGTCACGGTATTAACGTTTAAAATTGGTAGGACATTTGTGACGTGGTGCTTCACAGCCAAATTTCATGTAGCTGTTTATGATGGCGATAATGAACTTTAGACCCTCCGCTGTGGTTGACATTACCGTGAGTGACTAAGGCGTTTTTCAGCTAAGCGCCATGTCACGGATTCGACGTCGGGACGCGGTGGGACCTTCTATGATGTAGGCGGATTGCAAAAAAAA